>NW_003546249.1:0-24896 GCF_000090795.2 Amphimedon queenslandica | reverse complement strand
TAGTCTTTCTTGCTGAAATGTAATCGTCAAGAAACTGTAATTGTTTGAAATGTGGCCATTTTGGTTCGTACACATCATCACTCCCTGTGCCAGTGGGTCTCTTCATAAACTTCTACCTTTCCCGGCAATATTGTGTTCTAATACTTCTTATTTTTTTAAGAACCTCTACCTCTACAAATTATAGTTTTAGACTGGCTACTGACCATGCTGAATCATTGAGTCGACTCACCTGATTGTTTTAATACAGTTGCAATTTATGTGAGAGCCTTTCCCTTTATATCTCTATTCCGATATGATTTGTTTTTTAGTATCATAAAGACAAGGGTATTGCTGCAGCAACTCTATCAATTCAGACACCTTTGGCACAGTCCAAGCGGCCATTTTATATTTATGACTGATAATTACAGTCCTGGCCATCGCCATTGCAACCTCTGAAGTTTCATGCAACATGTTGCAAGAAAATAAAAAGGTTTTCTATTGTATGCAACATGTTGAAAGGGTCAAAGAATATTCAAGAAACATGTTGCAACTTGTTGTATGCAACAGTGTTGCATACAAAAAGTTGCATAGTGTATGTTGGGCTTAATTTAATTTTATGGTTTAAATGTATGTCCTGTTGATCATTGATCAGTTTTCAGCCAAGGGCTCAAGGAGGGGGCCAAGCACCATTCAGCCCCATGCTATAAAGGCCCCTTTGTAATAATTAGTGCAAAGAAGACCACATGGTTGGCTAGACATCATGTGACAGAGAAGATCAGATCAGTGAAAACAAATGGAGAGGATTTGCAGCTAAAAGAAGACAAGAAAAAAGCTTCCTGACGTCTCCCAGAATTGAAAGCAGCAGCTTTTCACAGAATACCATAATATTTACTTATTGTTCATGACTTTACATGACAGTAGTCATAAGTGCGATGGCATCATTGTAGCAAGCAGCATACTTTTAATCATTGATAAAGAAGTCCAGGGACTGTTACAGGCTCCTTCCTGCCTTTATTTGGTCATCATTCTTCTTTTATCTTAAACAGAGCTCTTTGGTCACATGACTAATTGTCCTACATGTAGTTTCAGCATCCTGATTGAGATGTGGATTTCTTTGCATGAAACACACATTTTTAACCTGAGTGTCTTCAGACCATTCCCCTGCCGGTAGTGAAGGGCAGTGGTGAGACTATAGCTGGAAAAGCTACTTCATGTCTTTATCACAATCTTTATTATAAAGTTATATAATTGCACTACAGTAGAGGTAAAAAGTCATAATTATTATTAATTAGTATTGTAGTCTGCCACATTGCTTGTTGTCATTTTCTGCTAATTAGGGTTGAAATTTTTATGCTACTGTTTTACATAATTTTTATATTAATTAAATTATTGTAAATGGAACTAATATTCATTCTTACGAATAAACTTAACCATCTTGTTTCTTTTATTGTTGACAACCCTATTTCATAGAAATTTTGTTTATTTACTAATTCACATTATGTATCCCATACTGGATTTACTGTGTTTCCACACTATGTTCATTTCACACAGTCTTTCCTATCATTGATCTATGTATTCTTCATATTAGATTAACGGTTATCTGCAGCTGTATGTCTTTATCTGTGACTATTCAGAGTGTAATTGCTAATGTAAACAGACCAGCAGCTATAAATAATGTTCTCTTCTGCATAGCCATCCCGAAAGAGCTGCTATACAGATGGTACTCTGCCAAGAAAGCTACTGCAGGTTCATCATCTCCCACTACTACTGTGATCTAGCTAAATAAGGAATTGATATACATTTAGCTGTCTAAATCATTGAAGGTAGCATTAAAAAGGAAAAGAGCACGACTATGTATGTCAGTTAAGGATATGGAAAAACGAAAGACAGCATTAAACTCATCTATCATTGATGTAATCACTGATAATGTAATTGATCCTGATAAATCTTTGCGAGTCATGCAGTGTCCTCCCCCCACTTTTGTAAGTAATCGAAATAGATCAGTTACAAGCATGTATATTAAAAATGTAATACACAAATAGTTAGTTAATGATTAGGTACACTAATTGTTAAGGATATCAGATGTTTTGAATAGCAATGTGATAGAAATTTGACACGTGTATGACAAAAAAGAATGCAGTGGCAAGACGCTTAGATTCCTTGTTAGACTCTATTAAGTTGTGCAGAGCAACTTTTCTTGTAAAATTAAAAATCTTGAAAATAATTTAGTAGTGTTACTATAATAGGCATGGCCACTGAAAACAATGAAAGATAAAGTAGAGTGGATTTCACTGTGCGGTGCTGACAGGGAAACACTTTTGAGGCAACTGCCATCAAAACTTACCAAGATATTTTCAGATGATCTAGGTTGATAGCTAATGAAGCACTGGACGGTATTACACAATCATAGTTACTTTTTATCATTACTTTTAGGACTCTAATGTCATTTATCATGCCACAGACAAAAGTAAAATTGAACCCTATGCTTCCATGACAAATTATTCATGCAGGCTTTAAAATAGATACTAAATTCTGTTAAGTTTCCTATTCATGAATTTAAAAAGCTAATGTGACATCATACATGCACATTATAGCTAACCAGCTGTGTCAGCACAGTAAGACTTCTGGTGGAAGGCAACATAACTTTACATGTAAACAGGAACAACTACACAACAAGCTTCACTAAATCTATTGTAGAATGCAAAGAAGCAAGCCTCAAAGTGCTCTGAAGCAACATCATTTCTCACAAACAGCCTTCCTTGCTGACAAGGGACAGGATGTCTATTATTCTAAGAGATAGTTAAAAGTATGGCAATGAAAAGGAATGCATGTTTTATGTCTACAGAGAATGTCACACACTAAACTGGATTTAAGAGCTAATTGTAATGCACTAATATCCATTAGAACTATCCCACATAGTTGTGGTTCCTTGTAAAACCTCTGCAATAACTCAGTTAAATACATGGAGTGGCAAAGTGATGAGCTCTACCATATTGCTTAGGCCATAATATCTTCAGCTGGTGACCATAATTGCTACTTTTTATCATATCCTTTTCAAAGGACCAAGTACAAAACATTGCCCTGGGATGACTTACATAATCTACCACTCTGGCAGTCGATTATCATCTCACTTTTCTAATTCTGATTTCCACAAGTCTTTACACTTCAAAAACATTACTCTTTGGGTCACTTAGTGTCAAAAAATTTTCATTTTCCTTTACAATTTCCTTTTCTGCTGCAAGTTCCTTATAATAACCAGCTCTTTTTGTAAGCACAGTGCATTTATGTACCATTATTGTCATTGTGAGAAATCATTCATTATCAATGAATATCATTATGTAACTATAAATATTACGATGAACATCATTAAAACCAAAATGTCTATAAGCCCCTTTTAATTTATGGACATGACCTGGAAGCACCATTTCTGTAAACAGTATGGTATCAGAAGTCTTTCACTTGACCTAGATATTGACCTAGATATTGTCAATTTCGTCAAAACCATTCACATGCTACAAGTGTCTCGTCTTGTTGCCTAATCATGGGAAGAAATTCCTCAAAGCACTTTCAGGAAGTCTTGGCAGAAGATATTTTAACTTCTGAGCTATCCAAGACGCAAGTGTTGACCGTGGCAAATATATACTCTGGCAATCATTCAAAAATAACTAGTGCTTTACTGCTTCTTTTTAAGAAGCAAACACAAATGATTCTCTTATCATTTTGAAGGATAACACTGAAGCTACAATGACCACTTTTAACTGCAGCAAAAACAGAGATGTATATACTAGACATGATAATTAGGTTCAGACCTTTGATGTCAACTTCAGTGAAGTCAAAGCAACAAGGAACATATCTCAATTCAAGAAAGTATTTTCAGCACATTGTATTTGAATTAAATGGCGGTCAAAAGTTGACTCTTTCTGAAATTTTCAGCTTGCTCTGAGTCTGTCATGACTGTGACAGTAATGAGTCACTTGATGACGCTGTTAATGTCATCAGCCATAGTGAAACTGCTTACATGTTTGAGCAATGCTTAGTATGGCTGGACTATCAAAGAGGAAAAACCTTATTTAACGCAGCAATTCTAAAGCCACTACATGTTTTAGCAGCTGAGAAGAAAAATAACAGCTTCAAACAAATTCACTTAACATATTTTAAAAGACATGACAGTACCATGCATGAACATGAGTATAGATTAGAAAACATGCAACATATGCACAGTGCTACACAATATATGTACAGTACATATATATAGTATATCATTTCTTGGCAATTGTGTTTTTGCCTGTAATACAATACTCTTGTCCTGGAAATTTGTAAAAACATGGCACCACCAATCTATCCTCATATCTTGTGTCCTGTTACTTCACACGATTGGATTGGATTAATTGGATTTCCAAAATAGTTTTAAAAAATGAATGTCCTTTTATTACACACTTTTATTACACTGCTGTACCAGAAAACACATCATTAGAAGACCTATGAGTATTTTTAAAATTTTTAAGGTGCAAAGCAGCTGTTAACTTGAGTAGGCCTGGGTGAAGGTGGGGCTGAAAGTGTGGCCTTATTTATTTTACTAGGATTTTTAATTATCCTGAATGGTGCCAGACCAAGGTCATCTATATCACTGAAAGTCTACTGTATATGTAGCAAATTACCTTTCTGAAGTTCATTTTCAGGTATCACATTTGGCCTGCTTTCCAATTCTTTAATAGTACTGCTGCCTTCTTGTCTTATCTCCACAGCTCAGCCTCTAAGACTTTAGAAGAAGTGCTGGGATAAGCTCCTGACATGTTTCCTTTGTTACACTCTTGCATCCCCCTCCTGTCTCACTATTTTATTTGTCCTGATTGTTCCTCTGACTAGGATATTGATGTTACTGTTTCACAAAGGTCACCTGCTGCTATTTACATGGCTTCTTAATCCACCTTGCAACTTTAAGCCCATGTTTTAACTCTCGGGCTCTGGTCTTGTCTTCCTTGATTCCCCATTCTGGTGACTGGCTCTCAGTAGTTCCTTCTTGTGAATCAAGAATTCCAAATTTGTGTTCAGAACTGGTTGTGCTTCTCCTCTGGAATCTTCCCTTCTTGTGCTGCATGCTGTTCCAGTCTTAACCCTTCCACAGTAATAACACATTAATGTGTCTGGGGGTGGCACTTTGAAAGTGTCAGTAACACATGCTGCTTATACATTTTAGAAAATAGTCTGATGCACAAAGTAAAGGTTTTGTAAGATATATTAAACTTTCATATTCCATATTTTGAAGTTATAAGCTGGTAGCTTGTTGTTCTGCTATGTTACCAACAAAGAAAAGATCGTCGCCTGCTTTGATTGCAAAAAAAGGCATGCTATCTCACTGTCATTTGATGCGCTTAAAAATAACCACCATATGCTTGATGCATAATGTCTGTGGAGTCCAAAGGTCATTTACAAGTAGCTTTAAGGTCAATAAAGGACCTAGAAAGAGAAAAAACATTTCTCATTTCTTTCTCTGTACAAATAGCATGCATGTGATCCAATACGGCTGCCAACTTAATGTCTGTCCTCTTTGTTGACAGCCTAGTCCTGACGGTTCTTTTTGGCCTAATTTAGTGGTTTTCCAACTCCAATTGTGATCTTGCCGGCAATTATTGTTTACTTATATTCAACAAGACCAGTTTAGTTCATGCCACTCTCTACTGTTATGTTGTGCTGTTCTTTTTTACATTATAGTCCATCATGGTGGCTACAAATACACACAGGAACAAGAAAAAGTAATCCTGTGTGTGTCCTATCTGTGAAGATCTGATCAAGAACCAATCTGAGCCGTCAATCTTTTGTAAGGGCAATTGTAACACGTTGCTGCATCTAGTACACTGGCCCGTCACAGGCAGTGTTGTCTCAACTGGAGGGTTCAGCAGAGAAGTTTTATGTCCTCATTGTAGACTCCAAGACCAAGCCGTTAAAATCTCTTTGAAACAGGCATTAGCCTCTCTTCAACGTGATAATGCTGCCCGTCAGGATCTTCAAACTACATGGAACCAATGTGTAGCTGGCTCTCCGAAAGAGCCACTACCAAGGGTCCTTTACCCTTGACTAGGAGGCCCAGACATTCCTCTTATACAGGGTCGACCACAAGTTCAATTTCATTATTTCTGGTATTGAAAGTGTGCCTCTGGCACTACTCGTCGTGATAGACTTTCCCTTGAAAATGAGAAAGTATTTAGTGTCTTGGTATCTCTCCTCCCAAATTTCTTTGATCCATCAGTGCATGACTGTAGTCATTTGGGCCGATATTCCATTAACCATACTAGACCTCTGCTGGTTGTACTGAATCATTCCTCTGACATGTTACCGTATTGTCAAATAAGTCTTGTCTAGAGAGACAGAGACAGTGGGTAAAAAGTAAATCAAGATCTTCCCCCCAGTCTTTGGAAAACTCGTTCCGTTCTGCTCACCCAATACCGTCATCTAATCCCTTCCAGTATTGCCCGATGTAATATTAAAATTGGTAAATCTGAGCTCTATGTCAATTGTCGTGAACATGGGTTGGTTGTTGGACAGAAATACCGGACGGGTATAAAATTTCGTGGGTATTAAATTTTGCGGATTTTGTGTGTGACTTCTCTACCGCGAAAATTATTACCATAGAAATGCTCACTGCGCATGCGCAGCATGTGAAAACCAATGACTTATGCAAATGCACGTGCAAAAACACGAAACTTAACCCATTTGATGTTCAAGAATTAAGAGCTTTTTACTGAGACACGAAATTTTATACCCTCAAAACTTTACACCCATACAGTACAAACTCGCTTGGACACAATCGGAACCGCTTACAAATTGTACACCTAATACTCTCTCCACATCTCCATCAACTCAACTTGATACTGATAAGGCCCCAGCTGATGTTGAGGAATCTTCCTGACTAGCAGCCAATTCACTGTCATGTTGCCTATGGAATGTCGCAGAGAAATTAGCTTTCCTTTAAACATTGGCCTGCGCAAATTATCTGGATGTCGTGGCTTTAACTGAAACTTGGTTAACTGATTCTCTTTTTGATTCAAGTTTTTTGGCCTAATTTTACTACATAATTGTTGTAATAGAAGGTCAGCAGGAGGAGGTGTACTCTTAGCAGTTTCTTCTGATATTCCTTCATGTCTTGTATTGGTTGCACTCGACGTTGAACTGGTGGTGATCAAGCTCTTGTTGCCCAAGCCTATTGTAGTTGGCTGTTTACCTACCTCCATCCCCCTCTCTATCATTAATTGCTAGCATTTTTGATCATCTCTTTAATTTACATACATCATTAATTTTACTTTTTGATTTTAATGTAAATTGGTCATCTCTTACTCTGATATTCCTTCTTCAGGTCTTTTTTGTGATTGCTTTGTAGACTACTTCAATTAGTGGACTATCCAACTCATACTGGAGGTAACATTCTTGAACTCATTCTGGCTAATTGCCCTCATAATGTCACTGACATTTGTGTTGACAGTTAGCTGAGATCTGACATGTCTGATCATAGTATTATATGGTTCTTGGTTCAAGTAAGTCTCAAATTAGTCAAAAGGCATGGTCCTTTTTTCAATACAGCAAAGCTAGTTGTGATGATAACCAGGCTCATTTTGCATCCTCTGTACTGCCCCCTATTTCTCATGATAGCATTGACCTTTTTTTGGGCCCTTTATAAGCAAGTTTATATGAGGCAAGGGATCTATTTGTTCTGATAGTGACTCTGCCAGTTATAAACCATCTCCTGTAAGGTATACTTCGGAAATTCGTAATCTTATTCACAAAGTTTGATATCAATGCTGAGTTGTCCAATTTAAAGCTACTCCCCGTCAGATTTCTAAACAACAGAGCCTCAAAGCCTTTCTCAGGTTTCTTTTGCAATCTGCTAAGAAGACTTGCTGTGTAAATCTGAGTAACAGATTTGAAAATGATCCCAAAGCGCTGTATTCCCTCTTACTTTCTTGCCATATTTACCTTCATCAGTCCATCTTGGTTCCATTGTTGCCACTACTTTTTACGATAAGACAAAGTCATTTCTTTTTTTGATTCCACTTTTGTAATGAGTAATTTTAATCTGCCTCCTGTTAGTTGCTCCTTCCTCAGAACTACATCACATATACTTCTCTTCAACTGATGCATTAAAAAAGCTATCCCAACTAAGTATCTAAAAGTCAGGTGGTGTGGACAAGATACATTCTCTACTTCTCAAACTATGTGCCGATTCCCTACTTGTACATATTACGTTCTTTCTTTAAATCAGTCTTATGTATCATGCCATAACTAGGGAATGGAAATGTTACAGTATTTGTGCCATACCATTTATCTGAGGTTGGTAATTATAGACCAATATCACTGCTATGCATTATGTCTAAGATTCTTGCATCTATCATTTTTGACAAGATTAATTCCTACAACAGCCCAAGCTCTCATTTTGCCAATTTGGCTTCCTGAAACAAAGGTCTTGTTCACTTCAACTGCTATCCTCATACACTACTGTCTCTGAGGCAGTGACACACTGTGTTTTATGATTTTCGAAAGTCTTCTGATTCTGTGCCTCAACAGGAGCTGCTTCTTAAGCTTCAGTTAATAGGGATCACTGGTCTACTGTGGGACTGGTTCTGTGAATACTTTACTGATCACTCCCACTGCACCACTATCAACAGTGTCTCTTCTGACTACTTGCCAGTCTTGTCTGGTGTTCTGCAAGGAAGTGTCCTCGAGCCTCTCTTGTTCCTTATGTATACAAATAATATTCCTGAGAAGATATATTGTGATGTCTCTCTATTCGCTGATGACATGAAATTTCTCCGTACTATCTACTCTCACAATGATGATGTCTCTTTACAATCTGATATTGACTCAAGTGGTGCAATGACTGCAAATTAAATCTCAATGTGAACAAATGTTATCACATGTCATTTTCTATCCTTCACAGTATGGAGGAAGGTCTAACATATCAAGTTGGTGGTGTTTCACTAAATAAAGTAAACACCTCTCCTGATCTAGGTATTATTGTGACTAATAATCTATGCTCAATTATGTTGTCATGGACCACATCTAGTTTAGTTATAGTCGTCTCGGATAGCCAGACCCATCCACCATTTTGATAATTAGACTGGGGGAATAATTTACCACTGTCCAATAATTAAAAAAGGGAGTCTCAGTCAGGTCTAGCTATTATATACGAGACTAAGTTTAATTATAGAAAAGACTAAGTTCCACATTGTTGTATATCCATTTTTTAGTACAATTCATTTTTATGAATAAAGTGACACTAGATAAAGCATACATCATTACTATAGAGCATTGAGTGAAGTTGGAGCAGATTAAACATTATTATCCAAGTAACATTGATTTCACCAGTGACCAGTCTGCTTGCAGATATTGGAATAAGGATTTGAAGATTCACTTTCCCGCTCTTAATTGCTAAAAGTCATTACTTATTTACCTTTCTTGCAGTTAGAAATGATTGGCAAGGCAAATGACAACATAATGGAAAGATACATTTTTGGGGCCAAATGTATTATTAATAATAATTTATTATTATTATTATTCAGTTTTGATCTTAATGCATCAAATCAACTGTGGAATTATGAATGAAAGTAAAGAAATTATACAATTTCTGTACAATTCTGCTTACAATTTGTGAGGGTTTTAAATTTGTGCAATCAATTTTTTATTACTAGGATTGAATTGTCCTAAAATATAACAGATAAATGAATTTGATCGAGACTAAATTGACAATATTTTTTAATTTATCAAAAATTTAGCCTTCACAAAAAACATTTATTTGTACCATGATAGTTTTGTCTTATTCTACCTTACTTTCATTATATAAATAAGTACACATACCAATTTTTATTCTAATGAAAGTATTCTTCAAAAGCTACAGGAAAAAGGTTTTTAAAGATTAATTATACATAGATCTATTAGCAACATATAAGAAGGTAGAATAAAATATGTGAAGTGTTATATGTTATATTTAATATGAACATGTAACTGTAAGAACATAGAAATAAACTACTAATTAAAATGACGGAAACAAAATATCTAATTTTAAAAATATTTTTATTATAAATAGCACAATTGAATATTTAATTTATATTCATTGTAATGAATTATTAATTTCATCTGTGGTTTAGTAGTATTTGAGAGAAATGAAATCAAGCATGCGTATAAACCAACAAGCACTAATGATGAGAATTGTTGAAAGGACGATCAGGATCATCCTGGCTTTGATGTTTCTGCTATTTTTGAAGAGACAGTGTATATGCCTGTGCATATGCTGCATTAAATTCAAAGGCCCTCCACCACCTCCTCCTTCTCATCCAACTGCTGTCAGAGCAATAGGTGTACCAGTACTTGCCTTATGTTTGAGAAATTAAGATCTGTGGCGTGAGCCTGAGCTCGTCCCACTCCAGCTATTCTCTCAGTCATGCCCTGTCTGTCTGTTCCTCCTCTTACGTCACCCATACTTATGTGTAGATCTAATACCGTAGATGCTATGCATTACCAATGCAATATAAAGTCAATTTTAAATTTTTCATTAAAAGCGGGAGTGGTCACAGTATAATATATATGAAAACCAAGAGACTGAAAGAATTGATGAGTTTTCTATCAGCAATAACTGCAATATAAGGCAGATACACCATCCAAAAACTTCTTCAGCAACTATAAAAGGCTTCATGTTCAATAAAGAAGCAATGAAGCTTGTATTAATTTTATTAATGCAATTGATATTAAAACTGAAAGTTACTGACTCAAGCCTCTTCTTGGTCATCTTAACATTCGATAATATTATATCTAAAGCTAAGGAAAGAATCTTTACAGACATTTTTAGGCAAGAAATGTGTATGTTAAATTAGAAGACTAAAAGTTAAAAAATGGTCTAAAGTGATTTTATCGTTAGGTTTCATGATGTACATGCATGCTTGCTATGCCAAAATCATGATGCATGCTTTGAAATTATCAGGAGTAAATCATAGATGGATAAATCCAGTGCTATGATGGCTTTGCTAGCTTAGGCTCACCCCTTGATGTTCTACATTACTTCTAGTATCAAGAGTACATAAGGGGTTAGGGAGAGTGTCTAACTGCCCTATGTAGCTTGTGATAACTGCACGTAGCTTTTACACGGTCATGATTAGCACATGCCTGCATACTCTAATTAGGCTCATAAGTGATAATGATCTTGCAGTTTCTGGCATGTCCATTCTTTAACTATAATATTAAAATGGCTCTCATGGATATGGATCAGTTGTATCAATCTCTTTATAGCCAGTTAAATGGATTTTTGATTGTGAAACACACTTCTTGTGACAAGAAATGTTTGATTATAACTCATGAGAAGCTCTATGATCATCTTCCACTTAGACCAACCTCAAGTGTAAGAATAATGATCATTAGCAATAAGTATGTCGTACATGTCTTATTGAGGGAGATTCAGCAGGGAGTTTTGCCTTCAGTAAGTCCAGATATTAAGTTTTAGAGATATGCAGAAAGTATTCTTTAGATTCTCCCGTATATAGATCTTGTTCAGGTATCAATCCAATGGAGTTTGATGAAATACGTGAAGTCATTTGTTCCAACATTTAGAGCGTCCACACTTTTGCTCGATTCGGTTGTGTGGATTCAGTCAGGTGCTTGCTTTGGTTTGAACTATCAGTAAAATGTACTAAAGAATGAGTAGCTAAGAGTGTCATGTGTCCAGCATATGTAAGATAAAAGTGCTATCTTCAACATCAGTTAAACAGGACGTTATTTGAAAGTCCATCAAAGCGAGTATCACAAGAGCAAAGCTCTTTGAATGCACTTTTACGTCACATGTCTCCAGGAAGCCTGGAGAAGTGAGCTAACCAACAAAATGAACAAAAAAATTTGAAGGAAGTTTTTTGCTATACTAAAACACAAGTATCATTGGATGATGAACAAAGTCACGAAACATGTTCGATTACATTCATTATTCAATCCAATCATGTGGACAAGTTAGAGAAATTATTTATAGAAGGTACATTTTATACATAAATTGTTATATATAAATTGTCAGCGAAATTCATGTAGGGGACAAGCATGGTGTTGGCTATAAATTAAAGGATATTTGCAAGCAAGATGTTAGTAAACAGTGTGAAAAGAAATAATTTGGAAAAGATCAGAGCAATAGCAGTAAGTGAAGTATTTAACAAACGTGAATTTAATTATCAATCTCTATTCAAATAGGCACTGGAAAAAGAGGAAAGAGGTGGAGCATGGCTAGTGATAGTGAAGGTAGTGATACCATTAATATTGGCAATGTTGGTAATCAGTTCTGGTAATGCTAGTAATGCAGGTAATGCTAGTAATTCAGGTAATGCTAGTAATGCTAGTGTTGCAGGTAAGTTGGTAAAGCAGGTAAAGCTAGTAATGCAGGTGATGCTAGTATTGCTTATAATGCTAGTAATGAAGGTAATGCTGGTAATGCAGGTGATGCTAGTAATGCTGGTAAAGCTAGTAATGCAGGTAATGCTAGTAATGCAGGTAATGTTGGTAATGCAGGTAATGCTAGTAATGCAGGTAAGCTGGTAATGCATTTAATGCTAGTAATGCTGGTAGTGCAGGTAATGCTAGTAATGCTGGTAATGCAAGTAATGCAGGTAATGCTAATAATGCAGGTAATGCTGGTATTGCAGGTAATGCTGGTAATGCTGGTAATGCTAGTAATGCTGGTAATGCTGGTATTGCAGGTAATGCTAGGAAAGCAGGTCATGCTGGTAAAGCTGGTAATGCTGGTAATGTGGGTAATGCTAGTAATACAGGTAATGCTAGTAATGTAGGTAATGAAAGTAATGCTGGTAATGTTGGTAATCATTGCTGGTAATGCTGGTAATATAATGTTGGCAATACTAATAATGCTGGTCATGTGAGTAATGTTGGTAATGCTAGTAATACTGGTAATACTGATAATGCTGGTAATACTTGTAATGTGGGTAATATTGCTAATTTTTTGTGGAAGGGCCTGGTAATACAGTATTGCTGATGAAGACATACAAGTTACAACTGACTGAACTGACTCAACTCAGCTTGCTATATTTAGTATTCATGAGCATTGCTTTATTCCGTGCCCCCACTGTGCCCTAGCTCTTTTTTGATTAATTCTAGCCACACCACTGCATATGACCTTGCCCCCTCTTCCCCTTCCTTCCCAAGCACTGCTAGATTAATTTCTTACATTTTTGAGAAATAATTGTGAGAGTAATAGCAATCAATGTAAAACAATGATTAAACCATCATTAGGCACTAAAGCATAGCATAAATACAGAAATTACGAGCATAACATCCTCAGGCCATTTATAGTTGAAAAGTGATTGTCTTGCTTTATCACTATAATTTATGATGACAAAAGATGTCAGTAAAATTGTAAATTAAATTCTAAAAAGGATGCACAGGATTAGCGTAAGTTAAGTTACTAGTTAACAGATGCAGTTCTGCAAGCTCTCCAAAAATGAAAGCTATTTTTACTCTACACTACCATTTTTTATGTCTAGTTTTACAACAATGTGTTATGTGTTACGTGCATGCGCATTGGTACGCGCCAACATAAAGATAGCACATTGCAGCCTTGCAGGAGTATCATAGTCAGGTTTTATTAGTCTCATCAGGTTTGTCTGTGTGTTCTCTTTTATTGTCTCGCCAAATACTACAAAGTCATCTTTTGACTGGTCTGGGAAATAATGGATAAGGAAAATAATTCTTTTGCTGACAACACTAAAATTGGTAAGATACTGTAACATGAATATTCCACAGAACAATTATGATCCACTGAACAATTATTATCCACTGACTACACGCAGGCTTTAATGATTTGGAAAACAGAACTTTTGGCATCTACAGAGTAGGCGTATATGTTCCTCTATCCAATTTCAGTTTTTAATTTATTGCTGAGGTAGTGTGTGAGTCATATCCTCAGAACTCCTGTTTCCTTGTTAGAGTAAAGAAAGAAGCCCCTGGTTCCTGTTTCACATAAGTTTTATGTGATTTTGTAATATAGTGTGCAGTTAAATGCTTACATCAATTATAATGATTCTATTGTAAAACCGGTGTCATTAATCTACTTTAGAATATCCCCTCAATAAGTGCTAAACTGACTTGAATAGTTACTGCTGTAGGTGTCATTCTCCCATATTTTTGCACATATGACTTCAAATATTGTACTTAACAAAAATGTGTACTTTACATTTTGTAATGGACCAACACCATGTACTATAGAACACTCTATGTAATAGTAATTTTAGAAATGGTGCAGATTACAAAATAATTATAATGTAAGAATACTCACTGGTTGCAATGTGTATATCTAGCTGTTGCATTTCTTATTTTTTTGATTAGAGATGTCTAAACTGATTACAATTTATTGCACCACAAACCATGCATGTACTTGCCACAACCTATTTATTCACTCCCATTAGCTACATATGTTGTTCAATAACCTTTAATTTATTTATTTACTTTAAAACTTTTAGTAAATTAAAGGAAAACAAAAAAACCATATATGCCATATAGTTTGTGGGTTTAAAATTTTGCAATTTGACTGCATTTTTTGTATTTGCGAATAAAAATTTTATTTACAATTTTTATGTTATCACGACACTGTTATTAGCAATTTATATTTTGTGATTTAAATTTTGTAAATTTTTCCAAAATACTAAAGTCGAAAAATTGCATATGTGTTAGATATTTCAACTAAAAAATCACATAGTGATACTTTGCCTAATTATTTAATGTAGGGGATTATGTCACAAATGACTCCATTAATAACAAAATGAGTGCAAAGTTCATGAAAACACTAAATAGGGTTACAAACAAAATAATAGTGCACAATTAATAACTATAATTAAATAATTTTAGGTTTCATCGTATAGATAACCTGGCATTACACATGCAAAAAGATCATGGCAAGGATATTGAAACCAGAAAGCTACAAGTTAATAACTTTTAGAAATTTTTAACGTAGAAAAAAGGGGAGGAATTAAACAAATCATATTGGGTTTGGCACAGTGGACAAATATAACTAGCACTATATGTCATCATTATTATTGCAACAGGTCAGGTTTTTGTACAGGAAAGGGCCAGGGAGAGAGAAGCATGAAATGCCAGCAGTCTTCAAAAATTGATGGGACTTGTTTGTCACGTATAACCGTTGAGGAATGCATTAAAAGTAGTTCATGTACTATCACTTACATTCCATCTCACACCGGACATGCATTTGATGTGTCATCTTCCTATTCTTGAGGACATAAAAACACAAATTACAGTGCAGCTACAAGGTGTCTCTGTGACCAGAATCATGGACAACATAAGGGACGCATCTTCGGAAAAGCATATAATACGTACACATTTAATGGTACGCCAGGATATCAGCAACTTGCATAATATTCACAAACATACCAACGACAGCACAAGTACAGCAATGTGGGTAGCAGAGTTAAGGGAAACAGAGAATGGTTACAATGCAATATTGGCCTTTAAACCTCAGGGTGAGTTTGTGGAAGAAATTGATGACATACCAAAAGAATGCTTTTTGCCCTGCATTCAGTCTGAGTTTCAGAGGGATATGATGAAACAATTTGGCAATGATGTCATTTGTATTGATGAAACTCACAGCAGCAACATTTTCAACTTTCTATTGATTACTGTTATGGTTATAGACAGCTATGGTGAGGGAGTTCCAGTGGCATTGGCTATCTCAAGCAAAGAAGATTCATGTACACTGACACAGTTTTTCAAACCACACAAATTTATTTAAGTCTGACGATGCTTAAGCATACTCTAATGCCTAGATTGGCGTTTTTGGGAAGGTTCGACAAAAGCTATTGCGCATGTGGCATGGAGACAGAGCGGGGTGAAGGGTATTCAGGAACACATTGGCAACAGTAGTGAAAAGATTAATTTGTACTACATGCTCAAAGTTCTGCTAACAGAGCTGGATCAAGCAACATTTCATAGTCTTCTATGAAAAGCCCTTAGCTTTTTTGAATCTACATTTTCACGATTTCATAGTTATTTTGTATTACAATATGTTAATTGTGTGGAGCAGTGGGCATGCTGTCATCTTATCCAAACTCCAGTCAACGCAAACATAGTACTAAAGTCATCCACAGAGTTGTGAAAATGGTTTACTTTGAACACAAACAAAATCACAGAATAGATTACCTTCTTTTCACTTTAATTAAGATCAATAGAGATGTAATATTTAATTAATTGAGAAAAGACAAGGTTGGAAAAGTGACGCATCGTAAGAAAGGATCAAAAGGAGGCATTCTACTGCATGTGGAATGGTTAGCACAGGTAACAATCATGAACTTGTACTGAATTGCGAAGAGGAAGGAAAGTGGAAGGTGAGGTTCGAAAGAAACGAAAGTTATTATGATGTTGTAAAAGTGAAGATATGTGATTGTTGCCCATTAATGTGTGATGAATGCAATGTATGTATTCATGCATTTAGTTGTACCTTTTTGGATGTTGCCCTGTGTCACAATATGCAAGCAAATACATGTATTGCAACTAGTACTGGGTACCGTTTTATGGCATGCTGCTGCAACTGACTGTGAAGTCGTTATTACATTGCCACCAGTTAGTGGAGTAAGTGACTTTGTTCCAAATGTGCCCAGCAAGGATTCCATTGGCAGCCCCACTCCTGTTGTTGAGTCAAAGTCAATTAGCTCCTACTTTAAAGAATCTACTAAGAAAAGTATTCTAAAGATGAATTTTAAAAGAATATTGACAAAGTTAAATGTTTTGCTTTAATTGTTGATGATGAATTTAAATTAGGGGAGGCAAACTCTTATCTAAAATCATGCAATACAATCCTGGAAGCAAAAATAAAAGTTTTAGTAGCCTTTTCAATTAGAAAACGACCTGCTACTAATGCAAAAATTGTCCCTCAATGAAGTTTTCAGACTACAAAGAGGAAAAGGCTGACGGCACTCACCGCTTCCAAGCCAACTCTCGACCATAAACAATCTATTAGGGAACAGCTCAAAGAAATGGAATCAACAGTTTGTAGAGTTTGCCATGAAGTAGATCATTAGTCCTCTACTAAAAATGTTGATTCAATGGAGTGTACAAGATGCAGACTGTGGGTACACAAAGAATGCACTAATTTACTTAAAACAGCTTAGCAAATACCATTTGTCAAGATTGCTCAAAGTAAATATAACACAATTAAACATACAGTTCCAAATTATCTTTTCTTTAAGAATTTAAGCCTTTCCTTTCTTCTCCTTTCTCCCTCTTTCTTCCCCTGTCCATGCTATTATTATTGTTGTCATTATTATTGTTGTTATTCTTCTTATTTATTGTTATTGATTATTATTGAAACTTATCATTATCATTACTATCATTATTGTCATAATTGTTATTATTATCATCAATATTACTATTATTAAAAACTATTGGTGTTTACTAAGTATTGTTCATGTAATATTAAATAACAAATTATTAAAAATAATGATAATGTAAAAAACATAAAATCAGTGAAAAGGATATATTGGATTAGAGATGTTGATGGTGCATGGTTTAATAACTCAGCATGAAACATATGTATTAAAGATCTTTATAGAACAGGTGTTTTATTTAAAGATAGGTTTCTCCTTTTATGGTATGCTTTGTGTTGTTACACCTAAAGAGAGAGATGTCTCTACAACTGTCACTGTGGTCAATAATAGCACTACACAGGCACCAACTTTCTCTTTCCTCCCTAAAGTGAAAAAAAGACATTACGAATAAAAAAGGTCAAATTAATGATAATTATTAGAATGACAAGTGAGTAAATGCTATAATTTTTGACAAGCAACACCACTACAGTAGAGTGGAAAAATTTTCGTGGCACAAAATTTTTGTGGATCTCTTTAAAAATAATTTCGTGGCTTTAATTTTCGTGGTTTTCTACAATTAAGCCATCTTAAACCGTATAAAATTGATTTTCGCGGATTTTATTTCCGTAGGTTTTGAAAAATTGCGAAATTCACAAAAATTTTGGGCCATGAAATTTTTCCGCTTTGCGGTATATAGGGTATATATAGTTTCAAGAAGAAACATTTCTTTGACAATTTGTGGAATGGAAAAATATTTGCCCCTTTTTTACCAACTATGCATCACAAAAATGATATCAAAAAAAATAGTAGTCTTGATAATAATAGATGAAAATTTGTACAAATATTATTTGAATTAAAGTCTGGTATTTCATACCACTTTATGGTGAACCTGTAATTATTCCTTTATTGTCCTTATAAAACATTTAAAAATTAATTAGCAAAATGTATAAAAGTGTAGTAATAAGTTTAGTATTGATCACTATCATTATACAGCATCACCCACATTACTAGTATTACGACAGCATTACCAGCATTACCTGTATTACCAGCATTACCTGCATTACTAGCATTACCAGCACTACCTGCATTACTAGCATTACCTGCATTACTAGCATTACTAGTATTACCTGCATTTCTAGCATTACCTGCATTTCTAGCATTACCTGCATTACTAGCATTACCTGCATTACTAGCATACCAGCATTACCTTCATTACTAGCAGTAAAAGCATTACGTGCATTACCAGCATTACCTTCATTACATGCATTACCAGCATTACTAGCATTACTAGCATTACCTGCATTACCAGCACTGATTACCAAGATTACCAGCATTACCAATATTACCTGCATTAGTAGCATTACCTGCATTACTAGCATTACCTACATTACTAGAATTACCTGCATTACTAGCATTACCAGCATTACTAGTATTACCTGCATTACCAGCATTACTAGCATCACCAGCATTACCTGCATTACTAGCATTACCAGCATTACTAGTATTACCTGCATTACCAGCATTACTAGCATCATCAGCATTACCTGCATTACTAGCATTACCTGCATTACTAGCATTACCTGCATTACTAGCATACCAGCATTACCTGCATTACTAGCAGTACAAGCATTACGTGCATTACCAGCATTACCTGCATTACATGCATTACCAGCATTACTAGCATTACTAGCATTACCTGCATTACCAGCACTGATTACAAAGATTACCAGCATCACTAGCATTGCCTGCATTACTAGCATTACCTGCATTACTAGGATTACCAGCATTACTAGCATCACCTGCATTACCAGTGCTACTAATATAACGTACTTTACCAGCTTTACTTGCATTACCTGCATTACTAGCACTGATTACCAAGATTACCAGCATTACCAATATTACCTGCATTACTAGCATTACCAGCATTACTAGTATTACCTGCATTACCAGCATTACTAGCATCACCAGCATTACCTGCATTACTAGCATTACCAGCATTACTAGTATTACCTGCATTACCAGCATTACTAGCATCATCAGCATTACCTGCATTACTAGCATTACCTGCATTACTTGCATTACTTGCATTACCTGCATTACTAGCATTACCTACATTAGTAGCATTACCAGCATTACCTGCATTACTGGCATTACCTGCACTGATTACCAACATTGCCAATATTAACGGTATCACTAGCTTCCAGTGTTATTTTGAAGCAACACCGGATACTTCCGCAAATTAACCATTACTAGATGGGTCTTTTCTGTCTGTAATGGCTTGTCTTATAACATAGCTTTGACAGTATATACTCAATCTCCAGCAGCATATGAGGCATTGGAGTCATTTGCTATCCTACAACTTCCTTGTCATTTGACTCTGCAAGCATACACAGGAGCATTTCTTCATGAATCTGGTGCCTGTATAGAGAAGCAGCTAGCACAATTTGTGCTACATTGTCAGAGATTAAAATTAGAAGGAAAGAAGGAGTCATCAAAGAATGATGGCTTATTAATTTTTGATGAGGTCAAAGTCATTAATTGATTTATGTGGAATAGCAGGAGTCAAAAGTTGATTGGTTTAAGTATGAGGAAGGAAAAAATGTCTTCACTTTGCTATATCTTTCAGACACATGAGGGTGATATTCCATCTTGGAACAACCACATACTTCAGTTCCTTTGGAGAGACCTCACGAGTAATTTTGACACAGTTGGTCCGTATTTTACCAGCAGTGGCACTGTGGACTGCAAATTCACCCTTTCTTGTGTCCTAGAAACTGTGAAATTGTTTCAATTGCATTGTTTATCTACGTCACTGCTAGTTTGTGATGGTGTTTCTAGCAATTTGTCCCTCATTAAAGCTAGCCATGGAACATCAGGTGTATATCCTCTTTGAAAGGTTAGTCAGCATTGAGCTGCTGCCTATGTTAATTGCCTTATTAAAGATGAAATACATCCGTATGCAGTTGAACCTGTTATGATGAATCCATTCAATCCATTTAATCCGATTTATTATATGTCCGACTCATGAAGTAAATACATCTTTGGCATTTTTTTTTTATTTCTATTTAAATTTCTTTCATTTAACTGAAGATTATGATCAATGCTCTCGTTTCATCCAAGCCTCATGGTACCAAAGCTTTTGTTATTGATGATGTTAATTTTGGTTGAAATTCACTGTCTATGACGTTTCAGAGTGAGTGTCAAAGAATGAGCAAAGAGTTGACATGCATGGTTCCTATGCTGAGAGTCATGTCATACGAGATGCATGGACAAAACTAAACGTCACACCAGGTAAAGTCATGCAGGTCAGTTTTAGTAATCTAACACAAGGCTACAAGCACTTGTATTTACGTTATAAAAAGATAATATGCTATCTGAAACATTCCAATTTGTGCATAGAAATGAAGGGAGCATTGCAGACGGATCAAAGGCAGTTTTATCTTATTTGGAAGCATGCAACAACTTGTTTGAAAATGTGTTTTTAAGTCATGGAAGAATTTGTAGCATTGAATCAAAGGTCCTAAAATCTATTAATGTTGGGTACAGCTTCTTTGCTTCATGGTTTGATCAGATATGAGAAAATGGTATATACATGCCATGGTTGTAATTTATTGACTAATTCAATTTTAGATCCAAGTTTCCAAATAAGCAACAATGCTCAAAAAATTTTCTTATCTTGGCAAATTAAATAACTAATTATTTATTTACATTAAATCATTTACTTATTCTCCATCATTTTATAATAGCTTTTGATCTTTTGCGGATTGATGTCTATGATTTTAATCCCTTTCTTAAATATTTTCTTAAAAAAATACCCAGGCTACTACATGGTACCCATCAGAATTACAGGATCTGCAGTTGAGTCATTGTTTAGCCAGTTTAAATATAGTGCAGGTGGGAAATTAGTAGTACTGGGCAATAGTACTACTACGATCGAGAGTCACAAAACTATCTCTATTGTTAATATTATCGCGATATTTACGTGTCAACAATATTTCAAATTATAAAAGAGCATGACATGACTAAAAACGTAAGAGATATTTGTTTGTATCAATTTACAATGTTCACTTAAGAGAGATTCTTTAACAAAAAAACTACTATATTGACTGAAGCTGGTTAAAGACATGCCTTTTTTTTGTTAACAATATGGCCAGCAGCACTGAAACCTCTCTCTGATGGCAAAGAAGTACCTGGTATTGCCAGATATTTCTTAGCCAAAATAGACAACATGGAATACCAAAAACTGTTCAGTTTCTACCACAGCAATGGGTTTTCAGTTGTCTCTGGCTCCGATTAATAAATTACAACTTTTGCAGCTGATTTTTGCTGACGAGATAAGGTGGGTTGTGATACATCTGATTCTGCATGCATTACATCACATATTAATTTAAAAAATTCCCATTCACCTTTTGCTTTCTTTGTTGAAGGAGGCATTTCTGCTGCACTGTGAGTCTCAATTTCGATCTCGTCCACTGCTGATTGATTCGGTTCAGCTATTTGTACAGCCTCTTGTCAAATAAGGTCATGCAGTTGATTGGGTGACAGAAAAGGATGGTTCTTGAAATGTGGATCAGGGAATACTGCCTTGGAAAGTTATAGAAGTTATCAGTGCATCGAGAGCTGGGGTTGTTATTCATTTCTGATTTTATTTTATTTAGTAAACTCAAGTCACTTGATTCTTCAATGAGATGCGATTTCAAGAGTTTATGAAGAAGTAGTCTGAGTGTTGAAATTGTCAACAATTTTTTGGCTTCTGTAGTAGTAACCAAAGCTTCATCACATCTAAGTAGACATCCATTGCTATAAATTTGTCATCTGAGGGGAAAAGATCAGCCCGTTTAACCTCAAGTAATGCTGCACATAATGGCTGCTATTGCTCTACTACTGTAGCAGTCATATAGTACGAGGAATTCCACCTCGTTGTAACATCCTAAATTAAGTTGTGCTCCTTAATATGCAAGTCTGTTTGCTTTTGCTTCAAGATGTTTGTATCCTTGGAAGAATGGTGGAAGTGAGTGACCAAACTATGCCATCAAGCAATGACTGCACATTTCAGCAATGGAGCAGGCCTTTTCCACAGGCAAGTTTAAACAATGGCTGAAACATGGCATTCGTATGCATTCCAGTTCTTCCTGGCATTATTAGTAGTAAATGAAACTAGCTTATCCATAGTGAGGCCACACTCCTTAAGATTCTGGGTGAGCTCTTGAGCAATATTCACTCCTGAATGAGAGTCTGGAAATTCATTGGATTCCAGTAAGCGGCTATGCAAAGTGAAATCTCCAGCAAGGTAATGAATAGTCAAACTAATGTATGCATGTTGAGCTCGAGACATCCAAATGTCTGTGGTACATGAGTACAATGAAGCTGAAAAATTGAGGTTGCTGATGCGTTTCTTCTTAGTATCATACATCTGAGGCAAATAGGTCACCGAAAAGGTTTTCCTGTCTGGTATAGTGTAGCATGGCTCAAACTTTTTAATCATCGATTGAAAACCAATGTCATTAACAGTGTCTATTGGTTGCATGTCCTTAGCTAGAAAGTAACAGATCGACTGTGTAATGGTATTCCATCAAGAGCAGTTTCATAGCAGTGGTGTTGTGTGTGTAAGCATGTTCTGTATAGTTTGATTTTTAGTCACTGGTTTTTCTTTCTTTTTTTCGAATCTGTGGCTGGACTGTACATTAAACCTCATACTGTTGGTGTTCCGACAATATTTCAATACTTTAGAGCAAAGCTTGCAATGTCCTTGTTTTCTTTCTTTTTTATCCGGTTGAATAAAGTAACTTAAATTTAAATTTACCTAAATTTTTCATTTATTACGTGGCTTCATTACTTACCATCTCTTGTAAAAAACCCAAAATAATCCCAAACTTTTCTGGTAGCACCACTAGGTGCCAGCAGATGTCATTTTGGAAGGGAACAAGAAACGATCTGCTGTTTTAATTAATCCTAAGCAAGCACATGTTTATACAGTGTGCATACACATTACATATGCCACTTGGTATTCCATGTTTAAGCATTTATTGCGATAGTGATAGTACTGTACTATCACGATAGTGATCACTATCGATACTATAGACCGGCACTAGAAATTAGATGCTGCAAACTACTCCTACAGCCGAGGTGCTTCACTTATCAAAAGAACGTTACTTTAACTCATCACAGTGGTAAAGATTATAGGAATAGCGAGTTAGCAATGCCATCTCTACCATTAACTGAAAAAGATTATAATAAAAAATTGATTAAAGCTTATCTTTGAAACTAAAAACATTACAAACTTACTTGAGACTGTGCATTTATGTTAGTAACTTGTCACGGAGATTTTGTCCAGTAGCTGATGCTTGACTTTTTCCTGACGCACTTTTTTCTTTCAGTCATGAAATAAAATCTTGAATCCAAGTATTTGAAAGTTTTCATACCATTTTGTCATAAAAATTACTTGCAGCTTGCGTTACTGTTTCAGTTTCCAGATGAATTTTCTTTTCACTTATTCAAGATATATTGTTTCTAAATTTTCTGTTTCACCAAAAGGTATATGTGCCATCTATGAAAGGTACCATCAAAGTTATAAATCTTGTTTTAAAATGACTATACCTATACAAGCTTATCACCATGTTCTTCAATTCCTTTTTCACTCACGACACTCTTTATACACTCATCGACTGCTCTGAAGAATGGTATAAAAATTGGATTGGCAGAATACATATGGCCTTTATCTCGATACTTTAAATAGTCAGGCATGCCACCTTTATTTTCAGTATTAATGGACTGCAGTCTTCTGATTTCTTCAGAAAGGCAATCCCTTCTATCAGTACTACATTTTTTTAACATCACTGTAACGACCATGAAGCACACTGGCCAATGTTGCCCCACCAAACGGAAGTAAACATAATTTTGATCTGACTCCACAACAGCTGTAGTTGCAGTCCTAATATTCTCCATTGTCATTTCTGCAACTTTTCTATAAACTTCACATAGCAATAGATCATAAATCGAAGACGAAAAGAGGATCATAAATTTTCGGTGTTCGTCATTATTCCTTTCAAAACTATTGTTCCAAAAACTCTTATCTTACGTTGTACAGCCTTAGAAATGGCTTAGATGAGCTCTTCTTCACTAAGCAATTCTCCTGGTACCTTTAAAGTGGACTGTAACATAGCAGGAGCTTCTTTGGAGAATAGGCCAAAATTCAAATTTCTGCAAAATTCTTCAGACTTTTTCTTTTTTACACTTCTTCTATCGCCACAATAATCTTTTAAACCAGAGAACTGCTCAATTTGGCTTTTACATCATTCCTTTGTGCTTGGGTCAAGGACCACAAAGGTGCATTCATAAAGAAGCGAGGAGAGAACAAAATGGAACTCAAAATCCAGCTGCAGACACCGCGTGGGTTTGTGGTTTGATGCCATTTTAATTTATGCGCACATGATTAGCATGAATATAATTAACCTAACCACATAATCATAACAGAATGTAATTTATTAATTTAAGAAAAAAGGAATGGAAACAAGTAAATAGAAAACATTAAAAATGGGAATGTAATAGGATTAAATTGTAAGAAGTAAAGAAACA
>NW_003546248.1:859808-899346 GCF_000090795.2 Amphimedon queenslandica | reverse complement strand
ATGACTCCAAATTTACCCCAAATTTTTATTACATTTTCTGATACACATTGATGTCCTTATGCTGTGTAGAAAGTTTGAGCTAATTCCGACTTTAATTTTTTGAGTTACGGCCATTTTATAAAAGGGCCAACATTTTGAAAAATACCCAAGGCTATAGTCCATGGTTTTTTCCAAAAAATGGCCAAAAAATGACTCCAAATTTTTATTAAATTTTCTAATACATATTGATGTCCTTATGCTGTGTAGAAAGTTTGAGCTAATTCCGACTTCAATTTTTTGAGTTATGGCCATTTTAAGAAAAGGCCAAAATTTGGAAAAATACCCAAGGCTATAGTCCATGGTTTTTTCCAAAAAATGGCCAAAAAATGACCCCAAATTTTTATTATATTTTCTGATACATATTGATGTACTTATGCTGTGTAGAAAGTTTGAGGTGATTCCGAGTTCAATTTTTTAAGTTACGGCCATTCTAAGAAACATCAAAATTCTGAAAAATACCCAAGGCTATAGTCCATGGTTTTTTCCAAAAAATGGCCAAAAAATGACCCCAAATTTTTATTACATTTTCTGATACATATTGATGTACTTATGCTGTGTAGAAAGTTTGAGGTGATTCCGACTTCAATTTTTCAAGTTATAGCCATTTTAAGAAAACGTCAAAATTCTGAAAAATACCCAAGGCTATAGTCCACGGTTTTTTTCAAAAATGGCTCCAAAATCACCCCAAATTTTTATTACATTTTCTGATACATATTGATGTACTTATGCTGTGTAGAAAGTTTGAGGTGATTCCGACTTCAATTTTTAAAGTTACGGCCATTTTAAGAAAACGTCAAAATTTTGAAAAATACCCAAGGCTATAGTCCATGGTTTTTTTCAAAAGATGGCTCCGAAATCACCCCCAATTTTTATTACATTTTCTGATACATATTGATGTACTTATGCTGTGTAGAAAGTTTGAGGTGATTCCGACTTCAATTTTTAAAGTTACAGCCATTTTAAGAAAACGTCAAAATTCTGAAAAATACCCAAGGCTATAGCCCATGGTTTTTTTCAAAAAATGGCTTCGAAATCAACCCCAATTTTTATTACATTTTCTGATACATATTGATGTACTTATGCTGTGTAGAAAGTTTGAGGTGATTCCGACTTCAATTTTTCAAGTTACGGCCATATTAAGAAAACGTCAAAATTTTGAAAAATACCCAAGGCTATAGTCCATGGTACTTTCCAAAAAATGACTCCAAATTTACCCCCAATTTTTATTACATTTTCTGATACATATTGATGTACTTATGCTGTGTAGAAAGTTTGAGCTGATTCTGACTTCAATTTTTAAGTTACGGCCATTTAAGAAAACGTCAAAATTCTGAAAAATACACAGGGCTATAGTCCATAGTATTTTCTGAAAAATGGATATAAAATTATAAAAAATTTTTTAATGACATTTTCTAATACCTTATGCAAGTATAAAAGTTTGAGCTGATTCCGGTTTAAATTTTTAGAATTATGAGCATTTTTACATTATATTTAGTGCAAGGTATTTTATTAAAGTGGCTTCTACATTATATATTCAATTCGCATCACACAATGTTTGATCATCTTCAGGTTGTTACTCGCGAGTTTCAGCCAAACAAACCTGATCCAGCCCCTGTCTCTCACATGGCATTAAACTGGGAGCTACCAGCGGAGAATATTCTGGTCGTTGGTGATGATAAAGCTGACGTCATTAGTGGACACAAAGCAGGAACAAGTAAGCAAAGTAATGATACTTCCTTTAAGTCTATTACTTTTAATTGCATGCTCATGAACTTCGGTGAATTTAACATGGAACCTTTAATTTTAATTAAAGTGATAACTTAATTTTTTTAAAATCTTGTAGATCTACTTAATGCACTTTGGTTTATTATTGATAATTAATTTATCCTTAGTGACTGCTTTGTTGATTAATGATGCATCAAAAGCTAGTGAGCTCACCCCAGGGACGCCTCCTTGTGATATAGCAATTTCATCTTTGCATCAATTACTAGAACACCTACAGAAACCTATCATCATTAAACCTTCAGACTAAACATAACTGTTAAAATTGTATGCATTCTACTTGTTTATAAAAATAATGTTTTTAGCAAATAAAAAAAAGTTCAGCAGTACACCGTAACTAATTCTTTATTGATAAAGAAACTGAAAAACAGAATCACCAGTCTTGCCTTTGTTTTCCTTATTTTCCCTTGCTTTGGAGCAGATACTTGGAATGTTAAATATTTCATGGGGTGGGTCGATCGCCAGAAAATCAACAAACTGAATTCCAAGTGCTACGCCAAACTTGACATCCATTTCCTGATAGAGCACTGGTCTTGATGGATAAGAGGGGGGAACCGCCAATGTGGCTGTCTTGAAAGGTGCAATCTGAAAATAAAAATCATCAAAATGTGTTTGCTTGTACAACGCATGCAAGGATTAGCAAACTAAAACCTCAGCTTCCCAGACGTCCACTTCTCGGTTGACTAATTCCTTTCTCCCTTGATAGACTGCTTTATCTAGCCACTGCCACAAGTCAGCTATGCTGCACTGTTTGACAACAAGGCATCTTTCATGATCCTTTTCGTTTTTCCTATTCGTATCATGCATAGATAAATTGGGCTATCATTATCAAAAAGTATCTGTGCTTTGACTAACATTTCGGTATTGAAATACGTAGAGTTATCATCACATCTCTGAAGCTGGTATAATATTTGTCCTGGAAAAAGAGGCCCTGCTTGTAATATTTCTCCTTTTTCTTTTTGTTCAACATTTTTGACAGTCACATTGACTATCTGCTTTCCTTGTAGAATCTTAGCCCAAAAACCTAATGACAAAATAATACAGATCTAATTAGGCCTACTTATAGCTTAGATCTACCTGTTCCAGAAGTTTTTCCTCCTTGCATGAAATAATCAATTTCAACAATCATCTATCAGTTGATTAAATTACAATAATGATACATTCACTGCTCACCCATGTCAGAAAACTCTCAGAGACATTAGGTCTTCTTGGTGCCAGTGGCTTTACTTGTGCTCCTCTAGCACTGGTGAAGATCAAAAGAGAAAGAGCACAGAGGACAAGTACTGCTGTCGGTAGATGCATGACTCTACAAGGCTGTTGTGTTAGTTTTGAAATGTGAGAAAGAATGATTACATTTGTGACCGTGCATGAATTTAATTAGCTTCATATTACTCTTATCTGATTGTTTTTGACTATGAATTTTACAATGATTGAATACAAAAAAATTCCTATCACTAACTAAAATGACAAAATATTTACTAAACCACAACGTCATAATTAATCAGTTCAAATACGAAAGCCCGCCTTCCTCTTCAAAATTTTGGACAAGTACATTATTTTGTCTTTTTTGATGTATTTGTGGAGAAAACGATCATGAAAGGAAGAGATATCTTTATCAGGTGAGCAATCCTGAGGTATTTTAAAATCAGAGTCGTTTGGCTTGTATGTGGGATCAAAACCAATGTAAATAGCTTTGTCAGTATAAAACGGCAAAGAAATGCTCGTAAATTCCAAGGGTATGTTAGGATTATTTGCTGGTACAGTGAGTATTTGAGTAAAATTCAAATCAGGATACTATATGGAAAGGTGTAATGTTAATACAGAATAAAACATTATTTATTTGATACTATTATTACCTTGCTTGTCCATATGTCCATGTTGCCTGCATTGCCAGTGTAATTGGTCTCATTAACCCAATCCCAAGTTGGTTGCAAGGGTAGAGCACCGGACTCCATGCGGCAGCTTTTGGCACCATTACTTGAATTACTTAAGTCCCTGTAAAAGTTCAAACATAAATAAACTTTATTTTATCTATTTTTTTGCACTTAGCATTTATGCAACCTTCAGGACAAATTAATGACTCACCAGGATGTATGATAAACTTTATCTGATATAGTGAGTGTTGAGAAAACCAAATAATCATCACCAAATTTTACGGTTCCATTCAACAGCATCCTACCTCCCTGAAAGTCCCTTTGAATGAAACCTGGAGAGAATTTATAGCTTAATGTAAATATATTTTATATACCTTGTTCTTCATAGATAGATTCAATTGTACTGTTTTGCATGTTAAACACTTCACTGACATACTATGACATTTAACAAAAAGATAAAACAAAAAGAAATTTAGACTAACCCAAGTTGAAAAGGTTTCTGATATTTTGGGCTGTGAAGGAGTGTCTGCCAACACAAGTCCCATTAATATTGAGGAAATCAGAAGAAAGCTGTAAGAGCAATGCATCCTTCTTGGAGTTACTATAGTCTAGCAAGAGTAGTCAGAGAGGATCCAGAAGAAAACTGAAGCAGGTGACAGGTCAGGTCAGCTTTATAAGGTCAAGGAATAGTGTCAGTAGGTAACCTCAAGGAGTATCCCCTATTTATTCAAGCCATACATGATACATAAACTAATATACATATACTTTGGATTATTTGTGAGTGATCTAAAAGAAAGATGAAGCAGGTGACAGGTAGGTCAGATCTAAGGTCAGGGAGTAGTGTCAGATAAGTAACCACAAGGAGTCTCCCCTATTTATTCAAGCCATACATCATACATGATAACACAATAGATACATGTGGATTATTTGTGAGTGTGCACAACAATGTGCGATATTTGAAAAAAAGCAACTAACACAAACAATCATTCACATTCAGTTTCCATAATGCAACATTAGCATAATAAAATCAAAAAAATATAATTCTGTCTTTACAATAAATTACTCAATCACATATTTTTACAAAAAGAATAGTCTTTGCTTCCTTTTGTTGCCTTTGATCAGCTCAAGCATTGGAGAAACTTGTTTGTTGCCTCCATAGCTGTCATTGCAGTTAGGAGGAGGCTGGAAGTCAGAATCAGCAGGTTTATACGAGGAGTCAAAACTATAAAAGACACTCCTAATGGCATATGTATGATCATATACTATCAGTGGAATAGTTGAGTCTTCTATAGATACACTTAATGAGAGATCATCTACATATGTTCGATTGAGACGACTGCCCTAAAAATATTATAATTTTTTAAAATTTGTAAAAAAACCAATTTTGATTGAAATCAACTCAAACTTTCTACACAACATAAGTACATGTACATGCATATGATAATGTTATAAAAATAGAGAATTCTCTACTTTTCATTTTTGTCAAGATTTGGCCCGGGACCATGTACTAAGTATAGCAAGGCTGCAAAAGTCATGGCAGCCATTTTGAAGTGGGGTGAATCCTACTTAGTAACGCTACCGTGTTACTAATAGTACAGGGACTTTGGCCCAATTTTTGAGCTACTTTTAAGATAATTAGTAAAAAAAATTAATTTGCTATCTGTACTCACAAAATAAAACCACTCATCCACGTTAAAGAAATAATCTCGTCCAGTATAGTTAGTGAATGGTACCCAATCCCAGATTGATGGCGTCATCAAACCAGCTGATTTCACGCAAGTCGTATTACCTTTAATGTCCCTTCAAAAAACACATTACTATAATATAATAACTGCTAATTTTGGTTAGCAAAACACAAAAAATTATTAATCGTTTAAAAAACTCTATTTACATGATTTGAATTACCAGGTGGTCAGGAATGTTGTGTTAATGTCCATTCTGTGAAGCTGGGAGTACTGATCAAGGAGTGTTCCATTTTCATATCTGATTGTGACATTTTGAATCTCTCTCCCTCCAGCTTGATCTCTTACAGTGTAACCTATAGAAAGAAAATGTTCCTTTTAAATCTTTAGATACCAGGTTGGTCATGTCATTACCGTTTGCCTCAATGGTCGTGTTGTAAGCATAAATTGTTTGGAAAATCTAAAAAACATAATAGCAAAGCAGCTAAGCTTATTTACAAAGTGGTAATTGGAGCCATACCCATGCTTTGTATGTCTCTGAAAACTTTGGTTGTAAAGGACCATCAAAGAAAGATCCCTCAGACACAACGAGAAGAAATAAAAGAAAAACTACTGCCATTACATGCAAGCTATGCAGCAGTTATGCAACAAAACGAGCCCCTCCCCCTAATGGATTTAGTTGAAAAAAAATTATTGTAAAATTGCAGCAAAAAAAGAGTTTAATTATCTTTAAAAATTACTAATCTACTGCAGCTACTAAACACTACTGAGTTCAATTCAGTTCAGCTCATTTACGAAGTTTTTTCATTCTTTTCCTCAGCATATTTGGAATCTTTTTATATTCGTGCAAAGGCTTCATGTGGTTCATCTTCATATGATGATGAATCTTTTCCTTTGATCTAAAACTGTGGAGAGAGTGGGGGAGAAAGTGAGTAAGTGGAGGGTCACTTTTTCCATTGGCTGGCTGGCAGTCAGTTGGTATATCAAAATCATCGTCAACTGGTGAATAATTTGGATCAAAACCAGAGAAGATGCTATAGGTAGATCTAATAGCTTCACCAGAATAATAAAAATCTCTTTCAATGTCCAGTGGCATAACAGGGTTGTTTGATGGTACACTCATAATAATAGTTTCATTGACATCATCCTGCAACACAAATGAACTATATTCATTCAAACTCATTGATTCTTACAAAATTTCCCCATACGTCTGCACCAAAATCATTGCCCATGTATGAAGCATTTTGAATCCAGTCCCACATTGGCATTAAACCAGGACCATAAAACTCGTATATGTAACAAGTCCTGTTGCCATCTTCATCCCTATAGGAGTTGCTTGTAAAGGTGATTATACAAAAGAAATCTTACCAGTAAGTGTTGTATGTTAAATTTTTGTTACACAGGACAAGGTTAGAGTAACTGTAACTTCTCATTAACGTGGTGACACTTCCAGCAAGTAGTACCCTGTTTCCTACCATGTCTCTTGCCATGTAACCTGTCAAAACTATATAACAGCATGATATACACATTAAATTTACCTCCATCCTCAGTTGCAATGACATTACCATCACCGTCTAAAACTAAACCAAAGGTCTGGAAAAAAATTCCTATCATATAAATAATCAAGACTGCCAGTAACTAACCCAACTGGAGAAGGTTTCCGGTATTTTGGGTGGCATAGGATCATTAGCAGTCAAAACTGCTCCAAATGACAAAGAAAGTACAAAAAGAGCTCCCACAACCAAAACCCATCCTGAACGACCGAGCGGACTAAAGTAGTTTTCCTGGAACAAGTCCTTATATAGAATTTCAAAATAATATGGTTAATCAAGTGATTAAGTGTATAGAAACTGAAAGTTTCAGAGTGCAAAAACATAGAAAGTTTGTCTTTTGAAATTAAGAAGTTATTGCAAAGTTACAACATAATCATTTTCAGGTCGCCACACATCATGATTATGTTACCGTATAGTACCAAATTTTAATCTGTAAAAAATTTGTGTGCTTCTGCTCCTGATATTATGCTGATTATAGCAGAATAACAAAAATTTTACTAATAAATATTAATTTGAAAAGGAAAAAATTAATTTTGACTGGCAGAAATTTGACACTATAAAGTGCTTGCAGTTATGCTTTGAATTTCAAATGTAAATGCAATGTGAAAGCTAAGTTTGAAAAAGTTTACACAACAAGTGCAGCAATAAACAAAAACACTGGATTGACAAAGGGACACACAAAATTCAGTTTCAGTACATAACAACAGTAAATCCTAGTGGTCTAAAATAGAACTCATTCCTTTACTTCTTTTAAGGTACCACTTATCTGGCCCAAGTGCATGCACATAGTATCTATCTACCTTGAACACCTAAGATAGGTTATATGCTTTGATATGATAGACCAATTCATATTGATGTCAAATCATTAATCACTACATACATAATAGTATAAACAATTAAATAATAGAAAAGTCTAGTTCTAGATCTAATTTCAGCAAAAATAAATCTATCTATCGCAGCTACTGGCAAATATGGAACAATTAGATCAAAAGTACATAATTTTAGGGTTCAATTCAGTTCAGCTCATTTACGAAGTTTTTTCATCCTTTTCCTCAGCATATTTGGAATCTTTTTATATCCATGCAAAGGCTTCATGTGATTCATCTTCATATGATGATGAATCTTTTCCTTTGATCTAAAACTGTGGAGAGAGTAGGGAAGAAAGTGAATAGGTGGAGGACCACCTTTTCCAACGGGTTCGCAGTCAGTTGGTATATCAAAATCATCATCAACTGGTGAATAATTGGGATCAAAACCAGAAAAAGTGCCACTGCTAGCATCAGTATCATCTGTACCATCTATTTCTAATTCCAGTGGAATAATGGGATTGTTTGAAGGTACACTAACAACCATACTTACATTGGCAGAATCATCCTGTACACAACGAAATTATACTTATTCTAATTTTATTGATTCTTACATAATACATCCAGATGTCTTCATTAAAATCACTGCCTATGTACGTTGCATTTTGAATCCAGTCCCACATTGGCATTAATCCAGGACTATCATTATCATATATGTAACAAGTCCTGTTGCCATCCGAATCCCTATGAATTTTTTATAAAGGTGATGCGCACAAAACATAAATCTTACCAAATTGTTTCATATGATGCATTCTTGTTCAATATGTCAAGGTAAGAGTAGCTATAAAACATGCCTGACATCACTGTAGTACCAGTTTGCAATGCTCTTTTTCCCAGCACATCCCTTGCAATGTAACCTTGCAGAACATATATTATTAAACAAATAATAAGTATAGAGATTACCCTCATCACTAGAAATAATAGTACTCTGATTGTCAACATCTAAAAAAAAGTACTGGATGGAAATATAATAAAACCAAAAACTACCAGTAACTAACCCAACTGGAAAAGGTTTCTGGTATTTTGGGTGGCATAGGATCATTGGCAGTCAAAATTGCTCCAAATGACAAAGAAAGCAAAAAAAGAGCTCCCACAACAAAACCCATCCTGACGAGCTAGTGGACTAAAGTAGCTTTCCTGGAATGAGTCCTTATATAGAATTTCAAAAATATTATGGTTAATCAAGTGATTAAGTGTATAGAAACTGAAAGTTTCAGAGTGCGAAAACATAAAAAGTTTATCTTTTGAAATTAAGAAGTTATTGCAAAGTTACAACATAATCATTTTCAGGTCGCCACACATCTTCATCATGTTACCGTATAGTACCAAATTTCCATCTGTAAAAAATTTTGTGTGCTTCTGCTGCTAATATTATGCAAAATATCAAAAAATTTTACTGACAAATATTAATTTGAACAGGAAAAAAGAAATTTTGACAGTCAGAGATTTGACACTATACAGTGCTTGCAGTTATGCTCTGAATTTCAAATGTAAATGGAATGTGAAAGCTAAATTTGAAAAAGTTTACACAACAAGTGCAGCAATAAACAAAAAACAATGAATTGACAAAGGGACACACAAATTAGTTTCAGCACATAACAACAGTAAATCCTAGTGGCCTAAGATAGAACTCCTTCCTTTCCTTTTTGCTCAAAACTTTTCTTCTGAGGCCCCACTCATCTGGCCCAAGTGGATGCACATAGTATCTATCTACCTCGAACACCTAAGCTAGGTTATATGCTTTGATATGATAGACCAATTCATAATGATGTCAAATCATTAATCACTACATGCATAATAGCATTATTTAAACAATTAAAAATAGTTTAGTTCTAATTCTAGTTTCAGCAAAAATAAATCTATCTACTGCAGCTAGGAGTTAAATCAAGAGTACATAATTTTAGGATTCAATTCAGTTCAGCTCATTTACGAAGTTTTTTCATCTTTTTCCTCAACATGTTTGGAATCTTTTTATATCCATGCAAAGGCTTCATGTGGTTCATCTTCATATGATGATGAATCTTTTTATTTGATCTAAAACTGTGAAGAGAGTGGGGGAGAAAGTGAATAGGTGGAGGGTCACCTTTTCCAACGGGTTCGCAGTCAGTTGGTATATTAAAATCATCATCAACTGGTGAATAATTTGGATCAAACCCAGAATAAGTACCACTGCTAGCATCAGTATCATCTGTACCATCTATTTCTAATTCCAGTGGAATAATGGGATTGTTTGAAGGTACACTAACAACCATACTTACATTGGCAGAATCATCCTGTACACAACGAAATTATACTTATTCTAATTTTATTGATTCTTACATAATACATCCAGATGTCTTCATTAAAATCACTGCCTATGTACGTTGCATTTTGAATCCAGTCCCACATTGGCATTAATCCAGGACTATCATTATCATATATGTAACATGTCTTGTTGCCATCCGAATCCCTATGAATCTTCTATAAAGGTGATGCACACAAAGCATAAATCTTACCAAATTGTGTGATATGATGCATTCTTGTTCAATATGTCAAGGAAAGAGTAGCTATAAAACATGCCCGACAATACTGTAGTACCAGTTTGTAATGCTCTTTTTCCCAGCACATCCCTTGCCATGTAACCTGGTAAAACATTTGATATTAAACAAATAATAAGTATAGAGATTACCTTCATTACTAGAAATAATAGTACTCTGATTGTCAACATCTAAAAAAAAGTACTGGATGGAAATATAATAAAACCCAAGACTGCCAGTAACTAACCCAACTGGAGAAGGTTTCTGGTATTTTGGGAGGCATAGGATCATTGGCAGTCAAAACTGCTCCAAATGACAAAGAAAGTAAAAAAAGAGCTCCCACAACAAAACCCATCCTGAACGACCAAGTGGACTAAAGTAGTTTTCCTAGAATGAGTCCTTATATAGAATTTCAAAATATTGCAGTTAATGAAAAGTTAAGCGTATAGAAACGGAAAGCTTTGAAGTGCAAACATGGAAAGTTTGTGTTTGAGGCAAAAAGAAGTTATCGCTAAGTTACAACATGATGATGAAATGATAATTGAGAAGGTTGCCACGCGCCTATTTACATTATGAATGTTAAATGTGAAAGCTAAGTTTGAAAAAGTTTACATAACAAGAGCAGCGATAAAGAAATAACAAACTGACAAGGGACACACAAATTCAGTTTCAGTGTGCAACAACAGCTATATTAGCTGCTGCAAAGTTATTACGACACAACACTTTACGCTTTCACTCATTTCCAGAAGACAAATTGAAACCACTCGCTGAAGATACTTGGAATCTTGTCAGTCTGTCCATCAGCGATAACTTCACCCCTACATTCGTCAGGTACACGGAATGAATGATTATCATGAGGTTGCTCTTGACGGAAATCCATAAAGGTGAACCGAGTAAAGTTGCCACCTTGAATAATCTCCAATATGTAAGGAGTGTTGTCCTTTTCTAAGTAAACTGCTAGATAATTTCCAGTATCCTAAAAAGAAAAAAATTAAAACATTCACATCAATAAATTACTGTCATACTGCTGCAATCCAGACTTGAAGCTCGTAAATACCAATCTTTCTGGTGCCATTATTCTTAGCCACTTTCAACCAGTCCCATATATGAGGCAATTCGTGAGGCCAAGCAAGCAAAGCATCTAAACATTGTCCCTTCTTCCCATCGACCCTAAAGACAAATTTTAAATATACTCAAATCGATCGTTCTTTCTTACTCAATGACATAATATTCTTCAGAGTCACGGGCACCGTAAAGAGTAAGATTAACGGAGCGGACGTGATGGGTCACATTGTCTCCTTCAATGTTAACTTTTACATCTAATTCCATCTCCTCAGCATTTACATCCCCACTTCTGACCCAAGTTCCTGTGTGTCAGTAGTAAAACGTTATTAAAAACTGGCAAACATACCTTCTCCATCAACAGTCATTTTGGCACTTGTAGAATTATACTGAAACCTGAACTATTTAATTATAATTATATGTACAAAATAAAAACGTAACCAATATCTAAGCAACTTCACACTAACCCTGGCCAAGAAAGATTCGGTGATCTCTGGAGGCGTTTGGGCCAATGCAAGACAGAAGAGAGTCAAGAAAATAAAGGTCTTCATTTTGTTTTTCAGATCAAACACAAATTGCAGCCCTGAATGTGTGAAGAACAATGATTAGCTTTGACCTCAGGCTTTTATAAAACAACACCTAAGGTTATCAACCTATCACATGTGTAAGGTCGAGGTCTAAATTGATAATGATGTCATCATTACATCTAATAATCAAACTATTAATAGACACAGCTTATTCATTCTCTGTGTCATCAAAATCCTGACTAAAATTCATATAATGTTTAGCAGTGGGTAGCATTGTCTCTCGACATATTGGAGGTATTGCAAACTCATCAGGATCAGTGGGTGGGCTCGGATGAAAAATCTTAAAGTCCACCACAGAAATATTGATATTGTTGCTTTCAGCAATGTAACGAACTGGTTTATGTATATGCGACCTGTTCATCCACAAAGACTGTGTATATATGCCTTCCTAGAATATAAATAATAATAATAGCAATGGGTAACACTCACTGTATAATTCCACACATCAAATCTGTTACCATCTACCTTTACTGTTCCTACAAACTTGGCTTTGCTAACCCAGTCCCAAACCTCTCCAAATGGGCCCAGAAAAGGCCGAGTCATGCAATATTTTCCTTCGCGCATATCCCTATAATATTTTTAAAAAAGCACATCATTATCTTACTAACTCTTCAACTCTGAAAATTCGTTGCTTATCGTAACGCTTGAGTTCATAATAGATGGATGGATATCCAAATCTTTTAGTTTGAAGGTTGACAAGCTGGTCCAATTTCTTGTAATCTCTGCCAATAAATCCTATAGCAAGAAATGCAAATTGTGCTACAATTGCTTCTTTATACCTTCTCCTGTGACTGTATAATTTCCTGGTATACTCTCATATATTACCTCAATCTTAATGCATTAAAAGAAAATGATAGTACATCTAAGTTTTTACTTACCTGAGCATTGAAAGATTCAGAGAGTACAGGTCTTTGAGGATGATGCTGAGCTAAAGAGAAGAGGAAAAATGAAGAGATCAGTAAATGTAAGAGGTAAAAATAAGAGATGATCAGTAGCCCTCTAAAGAACATTGTGAGGTGAGGTCAGTACATCAGCTAAGGTCAGAAAGGGTTTGGTCTATGCAAAGTATAGAATCCACACAAATTATAACCAGAAAATAATTTGACCATTTAGTAGAGAAATTATCATTTCTGAAATTAAACCAGCACTATAAAATTATGCTAGTTGTCATTTTTATCATCCTCTGTGTCATCAAAATCCTGACTAAAATTCATATAATGTTTAGCAGTGGGTAGCATCGTCTCTTGACATATTGGAGGTACTTCAAACTCATCAGGATCAGTGGGTGGATTTGCATGATAGATCTTAAAGTCCACCACAGAAATATTGATATTGGTGCTTTCAGCAATGTAACGAACTGGTTTATGTATATGCGACCTGTTCATCCACAAAGACTGTGTATATATGCCTTCCTAAAATATAAATGATACTAAATAATAATAGCAATGGGTAACACTCACTGTATAATTCCACACATCAAATCTGTTACCATCTACCTTTACTGTTCCTACAAACTTGGCCTTGCTAACCCAGTCCCAAACCTCTCCAAATGGGCCCAGAAAAGGCCGAGTCATGCAATATTTTCCTTCGCGCATATCCCTATAATATTTTTAAAAAAAGAACATCATTATCTTACTAACTCTTCAACTCTGAAAATTCGTTGCTTATCGTAACGCTTGAGTTCATAATAGATGGATGGATATCCAAATCATTTAGTTTGAAGGTTGACAAGCTGGTCCAATTTCTTGTAATCTCTGCCAATAAATCCTATAGCAAGAAATGCAAATTGTGCTACAATTGCTTCTTTATACCTTCTCCTGTGACTGTATAATTTCCTGGTATACTCTCATATATTACCTCAATCTTAATGCATTAAAAGAAAATGATAGTACATCTAAGTTTTTACTTACCTGAGCATTGAAAGATTCAGAGAGTACAGGTCTTTGAGGATGATGCTGAGCTAAAGAGAAGAGGAAAAATGAAGAGATCAGTAAATGTAAGAGGTAGAAATAAGTGATGATCAGTAGCCCTCTAAAGAGCATTGTTAGGTGAGGTCAGTACATCAGCTAAGGTCACAAAGGGTTTGGTCTATGCAAAGTATAGAATCCACACAAATTACAACCAGAAAATAATCTGACCATTTAGTAGAGAAATTATCATTTCTGAAATTAAACCAGCACTATAAAATATGCTAGTTGTCATTTTTGTTATCCTCTGTGTCATCAAAATCCTGGCTAAAATTCATATAATGTTTAGCAGTAGGTAGCATCGTCTCTTGACATATTGAAGGTACTTCAAACTCGTCAGGATCAGTGGGTGGATTTGCATGATAGATCTTAAAATCAGCGACTGAAATATTTACATTTTTACTCTCAGAAATATAACGAACTGGCCTGTGAATATGTGACCTGTTTATCCATAAAGACTGTGTAGTGATTCCTTCCTGTAACATATAAGTCATGATTACAATCATAACTTTTTAAAAGCTTAACTGTATAATTCCATGTATCAAATTTGCTACCATCAACGTCAACTACTCCAGCAAACTTAGCATGTCCAACCCAGCTCCATACCTCTCCAAATGGTCCCAAAAATGGGCCACGTGAGCAATATTTTTCTCCTCGTATATCTCTATATAATGAGAAAGTATCAATTGCTAATAAAATAGCCACTGACTCTGTAACGGTGAACATTTGCTTTAGGTCATGTCGCTTTAACTGATAGTAGATGGAAGGATACTCAAATTTTGTCAGCTGAAGATTGACAACTTGATTCAAGTTCTTATTATCTCTACCAATAAACCCTGCAATTAAAGAGCATATAATGATAATAATACTTGCTGGACATACCTCCTCCAGTGACTGTGTATTGACCTGGAATATTGACAAATTGAACCTCAATCTATTTTAGGAATTAGATTTAATATTGATGAAGCTGCATATTTACTTCCGCATTGAAAGATTCAGAGAGTACAGGTCTTTGTGGGTGATGCTGAGCTAAAGAGAAGAGGAAAGGTGAAGAGATCAGTAAATGTAAGAGGTAGAAATACGAGATGATCAGTAGCCCTCTAAAGAGCATTGTGAGGTGAGGTCAGTAAAGTCAGAGAAAGGGTTTGGTCTGTAGTGAGAAGAATCCACAAAAAGTATTTAACCAAACATTCCTGAGACCACTAAAATTAGTTTAATTATTGTTTTTTCTTATATCTTTCATCATCAAAGTCTTCACTAAAGTTCATATAATGCTTAGCAGTTGGAAGCAACACTTCCCGGCATATCTTTGGAACATCAAACTGCCGAGGATCAGAAGGTGGGTTTGGATGATACGTCTTAAAGTCTACCACTGAAATATTAACATTTATGCTTTCAGCAACATAACGGACTGGCCTATTGGGATCAGACCTATTCACCCACAAAGACTGTGTGGTGACTCCTCGCTGATCCTGCATTGAAATATGCTAATAATAGACAATTTTCTCTATCATACTCAACTGTATGGTTCCATATGTCAAACTTGTTTCCGTCCACATCAACTGTTGCCACATATCTTGCAAGACCAACCCAATCCCATATCTCTCCAAATGGACCTGTTAGTGCTTCAGAATCACAATATTTCTCCATTCTTGGGTCCCTGTTAATCATAGTCATTATAAGCTATGTCGAGTGATTGCTAACTCTGTTACAGTGTAAATCCGCCTGAGGTCATAACGCTTGAGTTGGTAATAGATAGTCGAAGACTCAAACTTGATTATATTTAGACTGACAACTTGTTTTAATTTCTTATTATCTCTCCCAATGAATCCTGCATTACCAAAAAAGCATTATTAAAAATTAAAAAACCTCATTACTTATAAAAATTATGTACTAGTGCCCTAACTGTACATGTATATGTCTATACCTTCTCCTAAGACTGTGTACTGATCTGGTATGTCAATGTATTGCACATAAATCTGATTGAATATAAAGACATTTCAGGAAATTTTCATTATAAGATTTATACCTGAGCATTAAAAGATTCAGAGAGCACAGGTCTTTGAGGATGATGCTGAGCTAAGGAGAAGAGGAAAGATGAAGAGATCAGTAAATGTAAGAGGTAGAAATAAGAGATGATCAGAACCCCTCTAAAGAACATTGTGAGGGTTTGGTCTTTCTTGATTGATTAATTAGTGGTTGAAGCCACAAAATTCGAGACAAAATTATCATCAAAAATGAATAAAAAAGTTTATAATATTATTATAAATCTAATCTATTAGTCCTTATGAGTGTTTCTAGAGATTCTAACTATATATCTAAACTATGTTCATTCAATATAACTGTAGATTCCATTCTATAATTTAGGAAACCCTTCGCTATCTTTCTTGCTCTTGATGGCATCGCCTAGCCAGGCCAATTCAGTAATAATCTTGTCAGCATTCTTTTCCAACCTCTCTTTATTTTCCCCCTTAAGCGTTCCATCTTCCGAAAGTTCATTTTGAATTTGAGGTATTACGAAGCATCCAAGTGAAGGCGATCCTAGCTCTCCGAGCAATGAACGAGCCTGGATAGCAGCTCTGATGCCTCCAAAGGACCCCATGGAGTAGCAAACGATACCACTCGGGCGATACTTGTATGCAGGGATTGGGAAGTGGTCCATCATGTTGGTCAGGGCTGGAGGAAGGCACTGGTTGTATTCCGCCGTTATGACCATGTAGACATCGGCTGCTTCGATGACTTTGACGGTGTCTTGGAGTACTTGTGGAGCTTGGGTGCGGTCTTCATAAAAATGAAGTGGTTTCTTCAAGAGAGGCAAACCAAGGACTTCTGGATCAAGGAGTGTTGCATCGTGGCCTTTTTCTTTAAGTTTTTTTCATGACAAAAGAAGCAGCCCGAGATCCCATATTATTATCCCTCACTGTTCCAAGGAAGAGGACAAACTTGAGAGCTTTGCCACTACTGCTAGCCATTTTCTTTTGTGCTGAGTTTTATGAGCTAATGAGCTATCTAGATCTAGGCTTAGCTCCACCCACACAATGATCCTTTAATTTTTAGGGAGTAGCCAACAACTTCTCTGCTAACATGTCCTCGAACATGTCTTCCAAAAAGCAAGTTTCTAACCCTCGCACGACTCATTTTGAATTCATGGGGCCAGTAGGAGCCTTCTTCATGACGCTAGGACTCCCGGTTGCTGTATTTGGCCTTTATTTATTCTGCAACAAAGACTCCTGTCAGATTTATCCACTCAAACGTCTCCTTCAAGTCAAATTGCCACCTTGCAACGAATTTTGGCACCCACTTGCTTTCCTGATATGCGTGGGATGGTTTGTTGCTAATGTCATAATTTATTTGATTCCTTTGGGGAGAACTGTACAAGGATCTCTCTTACGTGATGGAACTAAGCTCACGTATCGCATTAATGCAGTCTATGCTTTTATCTTGTCTCACATTGTCTTTATAGTTGCTTACTGCTACTACAAACTTAGCGTTAGTTTCGTTTACCATCACTACCTCTCGTTCGTAACGTCTGCTGTCCTTCTCTCATTCATTCTTTCAGTCTATCTCTATGCACGCTCATTTCGTAGCTCAGCCTTACTTGCTCTTGGAGGAAACAGCGGGAACTTCTTTTATGACTTCTTCATTGGACGAGAACTCAACCCTCGCATTGGAGCCTTCGACTGGAAGTTTTTCTGTGAGTTGCGCCCTGGTCTGATAGGATGGACGCTCATCAATTACTGTATGCTGGCAGCCCAATGGGAGAAGCATGGAGTGGTCAGCAACTCAATGATACTAGTCTGTGTATTCCAGGCCTGGTATGTCTTTGATGCCCTATTGTTTGAGGAAGCGATACTAACCACAATGGACATTGCTCATGATGGATTTGGCTTCATGCTAGCTTTCGGTGATCTTACTTGGGTCCCGTTCACATACAGCCTTCAAGCCAGGTATCTTGTAGATCATCCCAATCACCTCTCATGGTGGGCCCTGGTTGGCATCGTCGCTCTCAAGCTATGTGGGTACTACATTTTTAGATCCTCAAACTCGCAAAAGGACCAGTTTCGTAGGGACCCGTTCCACCCGTCCGTCAAAAACTTAAAAACCTTACCGACTAAAAGAGGTACAAGGCTCCTCCTTTCGGGCTGGTGGGGGATATGTCGTCATCCGAATTATGTTGGTGATCTTATGATGGGTCTCTCTTGGTGCCTGCCTTGTGGCTTTAATCACGTTCTTCCTTATTTCTATTTCATTTATTTTGCTGTCCTCCTCATTCATCGCCAGCTCAGAGACGAAGATAACTGTCGTGGGAAGTATGGTGACGATTGGACGAGGTATTGTAACATTGTCAAGTGGAGGCTTTTGCCAGGAATTTACTAAAGATTGCGGAACTTTTTGCATGAGCTATTATTTTTGCTACAATAGAAAAATACATGATCACAAAAAATATAAAAATATAACTGTAGTAGCCAAATGATACCATTTTCTAATTATTATTATTATTATTATTATTATTATTATTATTATTATTAGTTTTAGTTTATTTCTATTTCTTCTTCATTGCCTTTGATTTTGCAACAAAGATGCCTCTGGAAGTATTACTGTAAGGAGTTTCTTCACTCAGGTAATTGCTCCTCTGAGCAGAATGAGTTTGCATCCTATCAGAAATAAACGAACAAATGAAAGATATGAACAGAGACAGCTCATGCCTAGTTTGTTGCATACTTGCTCATTAGATAATGTGCTCCCTTTGACTTGTATTCATGCTGAGACCTCATGGTATCTGCAGCGTTTGTTAAGTCACTTAGAAGACCCTGGCAAAACTGCTCTCCAACTGATACCGATTCACTGATCTTCTTAGTAGCAGCCTCGAGGACTTTCTTAGCTTCAGAGTAGTTCCCTTGATCAGCCAGTGATCTTGCTTCCTTGAGTGCTGTAGTAGCTATGATCCTGTTCCTCTGTGAATCAAGTTTCTTGCTGGCTTCACCTCTAGGACCATCTACATTAATAATAATAATGATGATGATAATAAGTAAATAATTATTAATATTAGTCATCCATTTTTCTTACTGTTTCTTTCAAAGGTCATTGTGAAGTTCACTTCATCAGGCTTTGAATTAATTACGTTAAAGTACGAGAGTTTCCCAATAATTCCTTGTTGGCTCATGTCAGCTACAGCCGGGAGTTGTAATTCTAACAGAATGTCCCTCTCCTCTTCAGACTGGAGGTCACCCATTGTTATCTCACAACTAAAAATGAAATAAAGTAATAGATTATTTGACATTATAATAGTATTATTTTGGCAAATAGCTAATACATGATTCTGAGAGGTCTACCCAAAAAATGGCTCCAAAATCATCCCAAATTTTTATTACATTTTCTGATACATATTGATGTCCTTATGCTATGTAGAAAGTTTGAGGTGATTCCGACTTCACTTTTTCAAGTTATGGCCATTTTAAGAAAACACCAAAATTCTGAAAAATACCCAAGGCTATAGCCCATGGTTTTTTTCAAAAAATGGCTCCGAAATCACTCCAAATTTTTATTACATTTTCTGATACATATTGATGTCCTTATGCTATGTAGAAAGTTTGAGCTGATTACGACTTCAATTTTTCAAGTTACGGCCATTTTAAGAAAACACCAAATTCTGAAAATTACCCAAGGCTATAGCCCATGGTTTTTCCAAAAAAATGGCTCCAAAATCACCCCAAATTTTTATTATATTTTTTGATATATATTGAAATCCTTATGCTATGTAGAAAGTTTGAGTGGATTTAAACTAAAATTTTTGAAGTTACGAGCATTTTGAAGTGTACAAAATCATTATTGCACATACCATTTTCCTTTTGTTTTCCAAGTGGTAGGTTTGTTTGTGTGAACATTGAGAATGCTGGTGTTTTCTCCAGCCTCCAGTTTAAGAGTTAGGTTCTGTCCCATTACACTGAGCAGGCCACCCAGGCAATCAGCAAATGACTCTGGAATCTTTAAGAAAAAAGGAGAGGAAAAATGATCAGTTTTTATAGCATAAGTATGAGGGAGTTTTCTATAGCTTTCATTCACAGTGTTAATTTGGTAAAGATGGAATGTAATGCATGGACAGTTATGACAAAACTCACCTTCTCAGCTGAATCGATGTAGTAGTATACCCCACCTCCTTGAGTTGAGACTGATTCCAACAGACGTGCATCGTGATCAGAACCGAAACCAAAAGTATAAATGGTCCCATCAAATGGCTATAAAACAACAAACATGAATCACTTGGTCATATCCATTAATCTCATCCACATACCGTATTCCCTGGCTTAGGATCAAGGACTTTCCTCATCTCCTCCATTATTCCTTCACGATTTGAGATGCCGACGTTAGCCAGGCCATCGGTAAGTAGAAGAACTGATGCTACTTGAGCTTTTGTCCCTGTACGCCCAATAATTTGCTCCATGCCTAAAAAGGAAGGAGACTCACATAATGACAATCATAATGGCATTTGTTCTTCATACCTTTCAGAAGACCTCCACAAAGGTTTGTGGACGAGCCATCACGTATGGCCTTTACAGTCACTTTGCTCCGTTCCTTGTTCTCTTGATTCATGGTCGTGAGTCCAAAGTCGACTTTAACATTTGTATCATAAGTGACAACAGAGAGTCTATCAGTGTCCTTTACTACAAGAGAAAATTTAAAGGAAGAGGGAGGGTATCATTCATAGACATGTCTTTAATGTACCGGTACTTACATTGATCAATGACAAATTCAAGAGTCTCCTTGACCAGGTCAAGTTTTTCCCCGTGCATGGAGCCGCTCTTATCAATGACTGCAACAATATCAACGGGAGCTCTTGATTCAGGCTCGTAAAAAGGAGCCTTTAGCGTACAAACGCCCCAGCCTGTCTGTCCCACCAACGGATAAGCTGCAAACTCTGTTGTACAGTTGACGCCAATGCTTTCGTTAGAAGATGCCATGCTGCTCGGAGTAATACTGAGTCTGATTCAACCGATTTGATAAAGATCTGTAGCTTCTCCCTCTCGTTATTTATACGGACTCATTGCTTATTCATCTCGCGTCGGTGTAATGCCACGATTTAATTTAGTAACATGTACTAAAAATAGCCACAGTCAAGTGACGATGAATAAATTCAAACTAAAATAGAACAAAAACAAGCAATAATAAATTATAGTTATTTGCTCTTTTTGGAATTGGCTTCATATTCATCAATGATGCCAACCAACACATCATCCAGTGGAGGGTGCTGAGGCCATCCTAACATCCTTTCTGCTTTGTCACTCCTAAAGGTATAACTCCTAGTTATAAACTCAACTGAAGCAACATCCAAGAACTGATTTATAGGACAATAGCCTGTTAGGTTGTAAATTAAAACGTTGAAAAACGCTGCCACTTTCACAAGCCACTTAGGATAAGACGAGCGCCTAGGATGACCCCAGGCGGTATAGCCAGACTCATCAAGACCATAATTAGCTAGCTCTCGCCATTCGTACGACACACCTCCTAATTGAAACACCTGCCCTCCAATTTCTTCAGTGCTCTCCCTTAGCCTCTTCTCCGCTAGAATGTGACCATTAGCGCAGGCACCAGCCTCAACAAGAGACTGCTGAGAGGTCCCGTCACCAATGTACCCTCCTCGGCTCATCAATAGACCATGACATAGACCAGAATATGGACTGGCTATGATTGATGGTCTAATGACACACGTGGCCATTGTAGTCGAGTTAGCATCCAGCACGATTCGCTCTCCTTCGGCTTTCGATGCAGCGTAAGCATTTAGAGGGTCTTTCGGATAAGGGTAGGTTTCGTCGGCCATTTTAATGACTTGATCTTTATCGCTACTAAGAACGACGTCGCACGTACTGGTATATATTAATCTTTTTACTCGAGCTTCCTTGCAAGCATTCACCACATTCCTAGTACCGTCTCTATTGACACGAAACAATTCGGAGTCTTTGGTTTTAACTGTAGGGATAAGTCCTGCCGTTTGAAACACAACGTCCACTGGAGTCTCTTGGAAAGCAATGGCAAGCTCTTCCGGTGAACATATATTGGCTCTAATGTAGGACGAGACACCAGGAATCATCTTGCTTTCAGGCGGTATGATTAAATCAAGTGAATGAACTACATAATTACCATCATTGACTAGCTGCTCAGTTAAGCATTGACCCAAATTCCCAGAGCCTCCAATGACAAGGACAGAAATAAGAGACTCTTTATTTTCATTAGATTCTTTATTAGTTACAACTTTCCTGTATGTGAATTTTTCGGCCCCTCTCTTCTTCCTGTATCTCTTGTACAGTGCTATTGCTAGTATGAAGAGAAAGGCCAACAACGCGACATTGTTAAAACTGCTCAGTAGCCAGCTCCAGGGGCGGTATAGGGACTGGAAGGGATATTCAGAGGGACGCTTCAGAGCGAATCTTCTCTCAAACATAGGACAGCCCATCTTGAAAACTCAAATTGAAAATGTCAATATGGCCTCGAATATGGCGCTTTCAGCTCGGCTTTCAGGGCTGAATACACGTTACTGAATAAAACGTGTGGGCGTTAGATTAGAAAAATTAAAATCATTACATTATCAACGATCATTATTATTGAATAATATCAAAATTAAATAACAGAGTTAAAATAATAAAAACAATAATTTTCTGATTCTAAAAACATTCTTGTTGACATTAAAAATTAATATCAAACCATAAGTCTAAGCTGTTCCTTGTAGCTCGATTTCTAGAGCTTTCAGTTGCTTAAAAAACCCAGCATTAGGATCAGCATTCGGTCTTGTCTCCCTTATTTTCCCCAACGCCTCCTCTACAGTCAAGGACTTGTCTTTATGCATCATATAAGCTACAGCTATGGACACAGAACGGGACCTTCCAGCTCTACAGTGCACCAGTAGCCTCCCATCCTCTTTGCTTAATGCTTCATCTATGAAATCCTGACATTTTGAATAATGTTGCATTAAAACTTCATCTTCATCGTCATACATAGGGACACTGCAATATACATAGTCTGATGGAAAAGCGTTAGGTAGATCAGCTGCAACATTGAGAATGTGGGTCACTCCTAGCACAGAGAGTGCAGACTTGTCATATGCAACGTCTTGGGAAGCAATAAATAGTCTTGGAAGAGCCACCCCAATCTCTTTGTCTGGTCTAAGGTCTGGACAGAATCCTAATGATTTCCCTTCTTGCTGGACTAACTTAATCTCACCATCTGCTTCTCTTGTCTCTAGGAATCTTTTCCCATCACTTGTAGTGATGTACGTAGGTACTTGCTTTAGTGAGTTTTTGGAAGAAAAGGATTCTATCTCTTTCAGAAAAGCTGCCATGACTAAGATTGGAGGCGGGGCTAACATTATTTAGAACACGCCCATAGATCTAAAATGGCTACCAAGGAAGAGGTCGAGAAGAAATTGATGAGTAAACAACTCGAAGAGAAAAAAGGTGAAGGTGAGACAGAAGATCAGAAGGAGAAAGATGTAAAAAGAAAGAGAGAGATAGACGAAAAAGAGCTTGAAAGGTAAGACTCTAGAGCTAGCAAATACAAAAAATAACTATTTATTTCAAGATTTATTAATATCAAGATTATATGGTATTATCAAGAGTATATGTTATTATTAGACTCGCCGTAGAGAAGCTGCTAAGTGAAACAAAGAGAAATAAGATGAGGGCAGATAGAGAAGGAGCTAGCGGATGGTAAAAATTTAGATTTGATTCTATTCAGAACTTTCCTCCCCCTCCTTCCTTCTTGTAGGTATGATTTCCCACGGCCTAAGGCAAACAAGAGGTTTGCCCGGGCAGTTATAAAATCAGCAGTTTTAGGTAATAGTATTTCATCAAAGAATAAGAAGACTGAATAAAAAGAACAAGAGAAGAAAGAAAGAATGAAATAGTAGGGGCAGAAGAACAGAGAGAAGAAGACGATATAAATTATAATAAGAACAAATTAATAATAATAATAATGTATTTAATATATTTAAATTAATAATATTATATTATAATATAGAGATAATTAATGAATGAAAAGAAAAAGCACAAATATGTGCCTACGTCAATCTAATATAATTATTATATCCATGCATCACTAGCCCGCTCGTGTGATAAAAATGTGACACACACACAGAAACACTGTACATAAATTAGCTAAGTTCATAATATACATTTTTGTGATTAAAAAGTATTGAAATACCGTTTAAGGCACACGTCTTTAAACTCTTCACACCAAGGCAAAGGATTTTCAATCATGCACCCGGCAAGAATATAGTCCTTACACAAAAGTGGAGCTATCTTCTCGTAGCACCAAATATCCCTGATGATCATACTTGTGATCTTCTCCATTGACCCACTTTTGAAATTAGCGTGAACAATAAGTGGCTGCTCTCGATTGGCCCAGAAGTCAAAGTACTCCTTGCCGTTAGGAAAAAGGGAGAGAGGGAGGAGAGTCCAGTTAATGTGGAGGGAGTGATGGCGTATGCAGATATTCAGTCCAGCCTGATCGTTCCATGACTGATTCCTCTGAAACTGTAGCACCGACTGGTAGAGAAGCTTGGTCTTGTTGTTCACGTTTAAGTACATGAACCCACCACAGATGTAAGGGAAGACATTGTACGCGAGTGAGTCTATGACTTGAAGACCGGTGCTGTCTCGCTGGAGGACAATATCACGATACTCTAGTTCCGTGTCCAGTCTCTTGAGAGGGTTCTGTAAAAAAACAATATCGGCATCAGCGAGGAGTAGCTTCTTGATGCCACAGGAGAGAAGGCGGAGTATTATCTTTGTTCTTTCTATCATGAACTTCTGATACCCGGGCTGACCAAATTTAGTACTCGAAATGGCAGCACCTTTCTCATAATGACAAGGAGTATCAGGAAAATTGGAGCAAACATTCGGCTCGACGGTAATGAGTAAAATGTGCTCCCCAAGGCCAACTTTCCTGGCAGAGCAGATCCAATTCTTTGTAAGGTTTATCCAACCGGCGTTAACAAATGTCACAACAGAAACACCATCTTTAATAGGGATTGGAGTGGCAAAATTACATGGGTAGTGTTTATCAAAGTCAACTAGTTTTTCTTTATTAAGATATGAAGTACAGTATGAATAGCCTAAAACTTGACGAGGAGCAAACCTGATCTCTTGAAGAGTAGATCTGAAGCAGACTAGCATAATACTAATGAGAAATAACAGGGAGACTACTAGAACAAGAAATCTCAGTCTCCATCTTAACTGTAGAGGAGAGAGTGAGAAAAGAGAGAGACAGACAGAGTGGAAAGAGAGATGAATGAAATGATGTCAATACTCTTTCTGAGAAATGACGTAGAGTTGTACAAAAGAATTAAATACAAGTTTGTGTACTGTAAACAGTGCCAACACTACAAGTGCTAATCAACAAAAACTAATTACATAACTCCTAATTAAATAACTTGACTGAACTTACAAAATGCCAATATTATTGGGACTATCAATTAACTCATAAAAGAATATTAACAAAATAACAACGACTGAGTTCGGTACAAGTTGCATAATGTACATTAAATCACCAAGTCAGTCATGATGATTTAAGGCTAGTTTACAATATGACATTAGGCCAACATACCATCAGTTTTTAATCAAAAGCATGGGCGATTTGACCTTTTGACGCATGCTTTTCTACTAGAATAGAACCAGATCCTATTCTAGCATCTATGTAACGTCAGGACTTGCGTAATATTGTAAACCAGCCTTAACTGTAACAATCTTGTACACATATTGGCAGTATAGACACATACACAATAAGCATTGGCAAGAATAGGACAATGATTTGAGTAGTTTCCTCCTTAATGATTCGTTTAGATCTATGTACTCTCACTCTTACAGTAAAGGTAACTCACTTTGGTCCACCGACAGTTCAGCCACGGCGTACAACCATAGGGAAGGTAGCGGGCCCTAAAACCTCGATAAAAGGTCTTCAGTAATACGGGGCTGGAGTAGAGTTCTCTCCAATCCATTTTCTCTACCATTTCAAACAAGAAGGCTCAGAGAAGGCTGTGGCTAACTCGAGGATAAATCCAGTGAACTTACTGAACCTAACATAAAAGGGCGTTAATTAGAAAGTTTTATTAAAAACCACGCCTAGCTATTTATAAAAAAACTAATAATTAGATAAAAATTATTAATTTAATTATCAGGTGCTGTTTCTTGCTTGCTTGTAATTCTACTCAATATCCAGGTAGAGATGAGCTGACGAGCTCTATCTTGCTCTTTGTCATGGAGTATTTCATGACGACAATCAATAAACACCTACAGTATTTACAATAACATAAATACAGCATAATACTATAACAATCTCTAACTGCATTAACATATAAACTGTCAAACAGTTCATAACAGAGTTAATTAAAATAACTCAAATTTGACAGTTTGAAATTGTATATAATAGTATACTATAATACCTCTAGTGTTTTATCTGTGCTTGAAGCATTATTATGAACCAATTCAGACGCAGCCATTGGGACAAGTTGGTCATCAGATCCATGCATTATAAACAGAGGAATTGAAATGTCCCCAAGCCTTCCTTCAACGTATTGTATCCCTTTCATGAAAGCCAAGCCCCAACCGGCTTTAAGAGGAGCGTGGATTATCAGTGGATCATTAACATACTCTGCAACCTAAAAATAAATTTCAAAAGAGCAAAAAGGCTGGCCATTACAATTATAAATTCATTATAAGCTCACTTCTTCCGGAAGACTAGAAATTGTAGAAGTATTAAGAGTTGATATACCAAAATTAGGTGCAATGGCTCCAATGATCCTTGCAAGCAATCTCTAAGATAAAAAGGATCCACTGGTACAGTATAGAAATGCTCCTACTATACCTTTATAGGCCCTGCTTCATTAGGATCCACCATTAGCGATGGAGCTGAGAGAAGGAGGCCTATGAACATGCTCTGCCTTTGAATAGCAACTATGGTAGCTACCAAGCCGCCCTGAGGAACAAAGAACAAGTAAATAAATAAAATAAATAAAAATAAATAAATTTTAAAAAATAAATAAATAAAGGAAGATGCATAATGTCTGACCATTGAGTGTCCCATTAGAAACATTGGTTGTTCTGGGTATTTTTCTTCCATTTCTTGTGCAAATCCAATCACATCGGTTGCATATGATTGCATATCATCAATAGATCCTCTAACCCCTTCACTTTTACCGTGACCAACTATAAAGAAGTAATTATTGTATTTCTTTTTCTCACTTTCTTTCTCATAACTGTCACTTTCTCTTTGTCCCTTTAACTCTCTCTTTATTTCATCTTACCTAAGTCAATCCCAAAAACCAAGAGACCTGAGGATTTTAAGTGTTCGGCTAGTTTCTCATAACGCCCCATGTGCTCATGAACACCATGACAGATACAAACCAATCCCCTACAAATCAAAAACAAAATAAAACAAAATGTAATAATATATGTCAATACACTAAAGGGTACATTAAAACTGGATATATAGGCAGTCATGTTGCTGGATTCCATTCAATGCAATCAATTTGAGCATGTATGCATGAATAGTCATTACTTTGAGGCATGAAAAAATATTCTTTCAAATTGACTAACTTTATATCTTGTGCTTCTGGTTTCCAGATATATGTCTCCAGTGGTTGATTGCAATAGACACTTCTCCTTCTTGTATCTTCTTTTGGATCCTGATCAGCATCAGCGTTAGGTTGATCGGCATCAGCATTAGGTGGATCAGCATCAGCGTTAGGTGGATCAGCATCAGCATTAGGCTGATCGGCATCAGCATTAGGCTGATTGGCATCAGCATTAGGCTGATTGGCATCAGCGTTAGGTTGATCGGCATCAGCGTTAGGTTGATTGGCATCAGTGTTAGGTTGATCGGCATCAGCATTAGGTTGATCAGCATCAGCATTAGCATTAGGCTGATTGGCATCAGCATTAGTGTTAGGTAGATCAGCATCAGCATTAGGTTGATCAGTATTAGCGTTAGGTTGATCGGCATCAGCATTAGGTTGATCGGTATCAGCGTTAGGTTGATCGGCATCAGCATTAGGTTGATCGGTATCTGCATTAGGTTGATTGACATCAGAGTTATCAGTGTTAGCATCAACGTTGGGTTGATCTTGATCAGAGGTTTCATTAGTACCACTGGTAGCAATCACTTCAGAGTTACTGGTCTGGTCAGATTGTCCTTCTTTTTTAGGATCTTCAGGAGAGGCTGTTTCTCCTTCTGGTACCTCCTTTAAGTCTTCACTTGTAGTTGCCATTATTACTTCTTTCTCTAGCTCCTCAGTAAAGTGACTTTAATAGCGAATAGCTATAATACAGTGAACCATAAATATTTACTCTAAACTAAAGAAAGATTACTCGAAAGAACATCCGGTCTGAGCCCTGCCCAAAGGCTGGTATAAATGGCTGACTGGAGAAAGAAATTTAGTTCACTTTCTCTCTCAAATGATGGACTAGCTACCAAATCAAGCCAAGAGCAAGTAAATGTAATTGTATCTAATTGTACCTTTTTGTAAAATCAGGAGAGATGTGAAGCATCTGTTGCAAAATTATTCAAATCATACAGAGACAATCCAGAAGCTGAAAAGTAAGTGAAAGAAAAAAGGTCATGAAAATAATTATACAATATTTTAAAAGAATATATTTGTTTCGTGAGATTCATATTGCTTATTTGGAAAGTGGCATTAGGAAATTGCCATATCATTTTGAGGTTTGGTTTGATTTCAATTTTTGCTTCACGTTAACTTGATCATTATTTCTCTTCCAGTGCTTGGATGCCAGCAGGCCGTGGCTGTGTTATTGGATATTGCATTCCTTGTCTTTGTTGGAGCATGAAATCTCACAAGATTTGACCAGAGAGTTAGGCAAATATTCATAATAAATATCAATTATAATAATCTGTTATGTATAGTATAATCGATTTTTTAAGAAGGTGTCAATCACCTCATGGTGGGTTTGGAGGTAAAGCTACATAATGTAATGTGTAATGATTCCATCCACATTATCTTCATTGAGGGGGTCCTGGTCAGCTACCTCATTTGGCTCCAACTTATGCAGCTGTGCTTGCTTTGTGCATACTTGGGACTAAAGAAGCATATGATATCATTGACAGGTATGAATAATAATAATAATTATTATTATTATTATGTGTATATTCCTTATAAATGTGTAGACCATCATTGCAGCTCTTTTTGTCTCAAATGCATCAACCTGATGGAAGCTTTATCATGCATTTTGATGGTGAGGTGGATGTGAGGTAAGGGAGAGAGAGAGAGAGAGAGAGAGAGAGAGAGAGAGTATGTACATTTGAGCTTACTTTTGTTTTACAGAGGAGTTTACTGTGCCCTTGTTCCGGCTATACTCACAAACACTTTAACTGATGATATGATTAGTGGTACAGCAGACTGGGTAGCAAGGTATACAGTCTAAATTTATCACTGATGATAATCCCATCTATTGCATCAGTTATGAAAATGATTCCATGGGTGAAACTGTGTTGCATTATTATAAAAACTAATGCTCATGCAGCTTCTTGTCAGTGGATTGGAAGATCCTGTACTATAGTACAGGATAAATCACAGGGAGAGGATTCTCCATTTTTAATTATGTTATCTGATGCATATACATGTACTTATGTTGTGTAGAAAGTTTGAGCTGATTCTGATCAAATTTGGATTTTTTTACAAATTTTTAAAGTTGCTACAAATTTATCTGCTATTTAGCTCACTTAGCACATTTTGTGGTAATCTCAGAACTAACATTATCTGAGGCTTTATTATTAGTTGCCAGACTTATGAAGGGAGTTTTTCAGCTGTTCCTGGGACTGAGGGACACGGTGGCTATGCCTTTTGTGCATTTGCTTCACTTCTTTTGCTGAAAAAGCAGAACCTCTGTGACATTCATCAACTACTTGTTAGCTCATTAATTTTATTAATCATAATCATTATTACTTTTATTTAGAAGTGGGCATGCCACAGACAGATGTCAGTAGAAGGAGGATTTCAGGTAAATTATACATTAGAATCATTTGCAATGTACAAATGGATTATTTTTAGGGTAGAACTAATAAACTGGTTGATGGTTGCTATTCTTTTTGGGTTGGAGGACTCTTTCCTCTTATTTATATGTCATTGAAGCATTCTGGTACATGTGAAAGAGAGAGAAAGAAAGATTGAGAAAACTGGAAACATTGAAAATGAAAGTGTGTATTTTTGTAGGAGACAAAGGATTACAAGATAATCTGTGGCACTTTCATCAAGGTGAGAGAGAAAGAGGGAGAAAAAGAGAAGGATGACATTCTTACCTGTAGAATCACTCCAAGAGTATATACTGTATTGCTGTCAATATCCTAGAGGTGGGCTGATGGATAAACCAGGAAAGTAAGGGCATAGAAAAAGAACAAGTAGGATAAGAATTATGTTTTATATGTTGTCGCATACTTTAGAGGTAGAGATTATTATCACACTTGCTATTGTCTAAGTGGTTTATCAGTATCACAGCATTGCTTTGGAGGGAATGAGACAATCAATATTACAGACAATAAGAAAGATCTTTTGGTTAGTTCACACACGTATTATGGGTAGGTTGAAGCAATAAAACTTTAAACTAAGTAAAAATGGCTCTGAAAACACCCTTTTTTAGTACTTTCATATACTATTTTGAAAGTTTGAGCTGACTCTGTTATTAAAGTTTTTAAATTCTTCGCATGTGTACAGTAAAGTTTTTATTAGATATCAACGCATCCACTCTTCAATATACCAGTGGACAAGGTTGATCAAGCAATGGAGTATTTCACTCAAGCACCAAAAATATCAATTCTACAACAAACTGAAAGAAAAACATAAATCAAATTCTATTTTAATATTCAATTGTTCAAAATTAAATTATTATGAAAGGTCAAAAGATAATACACACACACACAAACAATTAAGCAAGCATCCAAGCTCATATTCTAAAAATTACAATCTAAACAAAAAGAAGCATAATAATATAATAATAATAACAATAATAATAATAACAATACTGCACTCACTAGAAGCCTAATGTAAGGAACCAAGCAATAATGAGCAAGTTTCATTAATAATAATAATAATAATAATAATAATAAGGTAATTATAAGTCCTGTATAGAAAAGGATTTAATGCAGCCATCCAGAAGTAATCACTGCTCCACAGTCTCGACCTGAGTCTGCACTTTGGAGAAATCAAAAGGCTCTCCCATTATCCTCTCATATATATCAACTACATCAGTACAAGTGGTTTCAAAGTGTGTAGTAGCATCATAGCTTGATGATATGAAGACCTATTTAATAGCAATAGTGTAAAGGCTAATCCACACTGCAATAATGCAACATTACAACTGGTAATAAGCATAAGACTTAAAAAATATGCAACTCCTCTATTTTATGCATATAGAGTTGCAAGCTCTTCCAGTTGTAATGCATTGCATTGGTAGATATTAGTTCTGTAATGGTTGGGTGTATCATTAATTACCCTGCTCTCCAGCCCTTTATCAACAGGGTGATACAAATCCTTCACAGTCACAAATCTAAAAGATTACAAAGAATGAAAAGACTAATAATTACATTAATTGTATTAGCTTACGGGCCAGCAGCAATTGGTCCAAGAAGGTCTTGAGCTACTTTAATCTCATTCTCTGGGTTTGATGTCTCTACAGTAGTGCTAATGGTGGCAATGTAGTAGCTCTTAGCAGCAACATTGTGAGTGTGAGAGACACAGCAGACATAGATATCTATAAAGAAAATGTAAATCAGTAAACATGAAATGATTAAAAAAATTATATATGAACACGTAATGAACTGATTGTACAATAGCATTGACTTTCCACATAAGAATAGACTACACTATGATATTGTAGTGATGATTGGGCATTGTGGACAGGATGAAAACTTTATGTAAAGATAAACAATCATTGAATTGACGTACCTGATTGTCTCCCAACTTGACTCTGAGGTAAAATGATCTGACAAGATGGAGAGTCCTTTGTGTTTGGAATGGGATGATTCAGTATATATATTGCCCTCACAACCTGAAAAGAAAAAAATTAATAATAATAATAAAAAAGACAATATAAATTACCTGTCCACGTTTCTCTACTTTATCAGTGAAATAAGATGGATCACCAATCACATTTTTACATTTGGCAATCTAAAAAAGACAGAGAGAGAGAGAGAGTGTAATCATTTTCTCTACAACAAAAGCTTATTTCATTGTCTTTACCTCTCCACCAGATTTGACTCCCACAGCGACCCCACCTTCATAAATAATCTCATCTATCTGCTTGTCAAGCATGTACGTGCCACCATATATAGCACTGAGCCTGAAAAATGTAAAAAAAAGTCACACAATTAAGACAAAATAATACAAATTCGATGAGAAAAATATGCCTTAGGCTTTTTTGATATAAATATTCACCACCCACTCTTTTGATTAAATCACCCCTCACTTAATTAAGGATTTTTGAAAAAGGATTTTAAGTTAGAGGTGAATCTTGACTGGTCTTACCTGGCAAAACCCTGTGGCAGTTCTCCAAGGCCGTACAAAGGATAGAGATATGGTGATTTACCATAACGCTGGATTGAGGTACTGCAAATAAAAATCTATCATAAAAAGCCAAACAAACTGACCCTACTTACCCGTACAGCTGTATGCGCTTAATTGTATCAAGACAGGGCTCGGTTAAGTAACTAGAAACAAAAAGTATCAAAAAACATTATACATGTACATGTTTACTTGTCGTCCCTATGCAAAGCAAGGGCGTGGCCTGTAAAAGAGGCAGTGTTATCGTCAAGTCCATATTTATCATAGACAGCTTTCATGGTACCCTTTGGATCAATGCCCTCTGATGATGATAATAAGGAAAGAATTGGCTCATGGATAATGCTCTTAAAAATGACTTACTGTGTGTGGCTGGCTTGTCAGGTTCATAATCATAAGCAAACTGGAGGAAGTTCTTGAACCTTCTCTTTTCCAACAGACCCATTAATGCTAGAATGCAAGATATATAATCATTGTGATGAAATTGAATTCCAGTTAAACCCCATTTCTAAATAACGCCCAAAGCCCCTCCCCCATGTGTGGGCAATATTTGTTCAAAAATAATCGATAATGCACTTTCAAGATACAAGAGCCACACCCTACTGATTAAAAGTACATACACACATGCCTTTGCAGTAACTCACAGGTAGAGAGTGCCTCTGCCTCAGTGGAAGGAACTTTGTGAATCTTTCCACCTTTCTTAAACACATAGCTACCATCAACTTGCTTGAATTCCAAATATCTGGTCACCCCGGTGTGTATGAGGAGCTTAACAAGCTCCCCTACGAATAAACAAAAGTACAAATGATTAGTACAAATGATGGCAGTTGTACTCATATTACTACACACAAATAACAAACAAGATTAAATGTGTGTGAGGTGCGTCTGTCCGTCGTACCGTTAGCCATGATGAATTTTGGGACAAGGTCAATGTTCCAGTCCCTGGAACGCCCCATGTTTTCCGGTGCCTCTTTCCCATGAATTTTATAGAACTAAAAATATGTAAAATAATAAAATTAATGCAGCAAGGTACAAAATAATGAAAGATTTTAAAATTGAGTGTCGACACTATTAAAATAACTATATAGTCTATTATAACGAAACCCCTAACTGCCACTATCACTGGTCTTTATAATTACATGTACATGTACATGTGCAGCAACCTACATCGTCAAGGATGACAGAGGCAGATTCGCCACCATAGTATTTATTCCTATCCATGTGGAGGACTTTCTTGCCAGCTACAGACAACAAGCCGCTAAGAATGCATTCCTATTAAGAGGAAGAGGGAGAGGGAGGTTAAAATAATGTACATAAGATAAAAAGAGTACTAGTAATAATCCAATGTGTTTTTATCTCTCAGAGCATTCAAAATGTGTAAAATTCTACAATTAATAGTTAAACAAACTGCAAAAATAGTAACACCCCAACTAAGGCAACATAATAGAAAACATATTGTTAAATGTACAATATAATTATATTGGTGGAGAGCTCTTGTATGGCATACGCTATTGGCAGACAGGGAGATTATTTCTATTTCCATGTAACTATCTCAAAATCTGATAATTATAATGAAACTGGAAATTAGAATATTAGTAGATAGAGGGGAGGGGCTAGTTAATTAAGTGCTAAATTTTAATAAGCAACATAGAGAAATAACGAGAACACTTGTCTCGCTAGCTAAAGAGAACTACCAGCATTACTATTAGTGATTTTAATCAAAATTAAATCTCCGAAACATTATAATTACATGTACAATCATGATGAGAGTTGTCCTTGCTCACTTTCAGGCCCGTTCCTAGAACGATTACATCGTATTCCTCATCCATGGTGTCTTAAATCAGAGGCGGAGGAGAGGGAGGGAGAGAGAGCTAAGCAAAAAATGGAGTCGAAAGGTGAGGGAGAGAAAATCCGTCACAGCAAAACGGTCACGTGACCCAACCCCAATAGTATCCGGGCGTGTTGCAAAAATGATAGTATCCGGTCGTGTACGAAAATTTTAAAACCACACCCACCCACGTGCTAAAATGGCTGATGCAAGGATCTTGTTGCCTGTGAAATAACGACAAATTGACTTTATAAATGTCCAGTTAGCTTTACAGGGAAAGAGAGATATATATCATACGTTATTAGTATTAAATGGACGAGGCTCTGCTGAGAGGATTGTTTGATGGCTGCTCCCAGGAAGAGAGACAATTGGTACAAGATCCTTTTTGTGTTTTAGGCTACCTTTTTGCTTCTTTAGACCACAAAATACTTTATACACTTGCAGAACACGCCTGGGTCCTGGAAGACCGCCATTGCTCACTTCAACCAGAGTCATAAGTGGTAATAATAGTAATAGCATCGATTAACAATGATAATAATCTATTCTCTTTAATCCATTTCTTTTACACAATCTAGTAGTGATGATCGTGTTCTTTTCTTCTGTTTACAAATACTAGAGCATCACGTTAAGATGAGGTATGTCCCTTTTGCCTACTTTGTTTGCTACCATAGCAACCGTTACCATAGACACGCTGCCAGTAGCAACGAGGATGTTGTTCAGTTTAGGGAGACTGTTCTTTCGTGGCTTCATGCCTCATCAGTAAGAGAGAGAGGGGGGGAGGGAAATAGGATGAAGGATTATGATATTTAAATTATTTTAGAATGTACACAATTTGAAACCTTTTGTGAAGAACAAGATGGCACAGATTCTGTCTCTGACAGTCATTACTGACTATCCACATAAAGTAATACTATCTTCCTATCATTTATCAATACATGTCATTAACACTCCATTCTTGTCATTTAAAATGAAGTTATGCATGACAAATTAGCAACTATTATTAATTGTTTTAAGTCAACATGTAATCATGTAGTTTTGTCTACTTTTGCTAACCTCATGCATGTACATGTACATGTATTGACACACACATTGACTATTGACTATTGTTCATTATTTATTTATTCATTTCCTTCATTGTGTAGTGGCCTCAGTTTTTCAACAATGTCCTCTGTCTTCTTGGTGGTCAAGACTCCGCCTTAAACTCCTCCCAATCGTCCACCATTGATATGTACCTGCGTACACTGTTGGCTATTGATAATGAGATTGTTGATAGAGAAGTCATTCATACTCAAGAGGTAAGAATTGATGCGGAATTGACACTCTGTTGATTCCACATTAGCACATTATCAATGTAGTTTAACGCAATCTTGATATAGCTTTAACACATCCCTTTTACGTGCCTGTTCTGCTATTAGGAGAATGTTAGGAACACAGTCATTAAAGATCACATGAGGGATAACTGTGTACCTCAGCTGGTGGAATCATGGTTTCAGATATTAGTATGTTTTATTCATTATGTATCCTCTCCATTTATTCCTTTTCCTTCTCTTTTTCTTCGTCTCTCTCTCTCTCTGATATTTGATTGTTCCATTTTTTATTTCTTTTCATGTACATTTACATATAGTCCTGCAGTACTGCTCCTATTGATCCCGACTTGTTGTGTCAGACAATGAATGTGATTGGTTGCTATGTCTCTTGGATTGACATTACACTTGTTGCTAATGACAGATTTGTAGGGTAAGATATATTAGTATATAGCTTTTGGTAGTTTTAATCATTTAATGATTCTGCTTATTGCAGAACATGTTGACAGAATGTTGACATGTTGAACATGTTGACATTGACAGAAACATGCTGTCTTATCTCTCCCTTCTTCTCTCCTTAGGTTGTTGTTGCAGTATTTGTCAGTCAATGCTCTTAGAGAAAGTGCTGCTACTTGCCTTAGGGACATCATTAATAAAGGTGAGAGAGAAAGAGGAAAGAGGAAAAAGGGAGAGAGAGAGAGAAGACTCAGAAGCTGGAACAGGTACATATATTGTTATTGTATTTTAAAATTATTTATAAGGAATGGAGCCACTTTCTAAACTTGAGTTAGTCAATTCTCTTGTGAAGCTACTAGAAACCAATGGAATCCTGGATACCCAAAACACAGTAATGATCAGCTAATTAATAGTTATTAATAGTTATTAATGATACATTAATATGATGTGTCATTAGTTGAGCAATGATGAAGAGAGTGTTGAATTTAGAGTCAAAATGGCCGACCTTGTCAACAGCATCGGGTCTGCCCTTATATCCTGCCATCAAAAGTTAGTAATTTTTGATACTTAGAAAGAAATTACAATTTTAATATTTTACATCACTCTTTTATTAATTAATATTAGATTAATTAAAGGTGATGATGAAGCTCATGCCCTCCTATCACTTGTGTCTATTCGTCACAATGTTCCTTATTTGCTGAGGTTAGTAGCCACTCCCCCTCAGTCACATGACTGTTGCCATAGTTACCTTACCGACGAGGACGATGGTGTGTCCGAGAATGTGTTAGGATTTGCCACTCAGTTCGTGTCCGTTCTAAAGGTAATTATTTATTATTTTTATTAATTTATTTTTGTTTGTAGCACCTTCCTTATCTTGCTGATGATGACAAGCAAAGTCTGCAGGTTTTGGCTATTTTAAAATATTAAATATTTTCTGTCATTCTCTCAGGCTCTTTTATCAGCTGTTGTCCTTAAACTGAAATATGATGAGAGTTATAACTTCCATAATCCTGTGAGTGGAGAGAGAGAGAGGGGGGGGGGGAAGAAGAGGTAGTGGTTTGATTGTGTATTTTGTAGGGAGAGGATGAAGGATTGTTCATGGAGTTTCGTTCAAAATTACGAACACTTTTTGACAACATCAGCCAAGTGGTAAGAAATGAAATCACATATACAATGTACACATGTACATGACATACACGTACGTGTATATGATTTTTTGTGCATTTCTATCCTTTAGGACCCATCTCTTGTTATTACTGTATCACAGTCACTGATATCTCAGTGTTTAGCTGATATTGATAATCAGTCGTTTCCTGATACTGAGGTATCCTTGTTGCTCTTTCATTACATCAGTGAGCACAATTTTGAGAAGGTGAGAGAATTAATTCATATTATACACGTACATCTCTTTATTTTTACTACTTCCTCAATTTTAGTTGTTTGGCTCCTCTTCAACCATTGGTTCTCCATTCCACACTATCATGATGCAGGTATAGTACATCATGTGATTGTCATGTGACCACGTGTCTCTCCTTCTCTTATAGATTCTTGATAGTAATTTGTCCCATTATCCTCATGCAGCTGTGTTGTTACAAGTGAGAGAGAAATGGAATCGCTTTTCATTTTTAAAAATATTATTATTATGCTAGAATATTTTATTACGTTTCCTACTGATTGACGCATGTGTATATGTACATGGTATGTAGAAAGTTTGAGCGGATTAAGATCAAAATTAGATTTTTAAGGAATTTTTTTAATTGTCCCAATATTTAGCTCGAGATGAAAAGTAGCTATAACAGATGCATTATGGATGGTCACTCTCCTTCTCTCATTATCCTATTCTTTCATTCTCTTTCTAGTATTACGAGGCTATCCTGAGACATGAAAAGTTTTTCTCCACCTCTCCAACATATATCCCTAGAGTCATGGTACGAGCAGGCACGATTACCATGGCAACAAACCACACCCCCTCTCTCCCTTTAGGAATCTCTCCTGGATCAGCGTGGCCTACGTCACGCTAACCCTGGGGTCTGCTCCCGTGTCTGTTATCAGCTCCTGAGGTTTGTAAAAGCGGCCAGAGCTCATATTGGCGACATAGCTGTGAATGTATTGAGTAATATTGAAGCTATTCTCAAAGAGAATCAGGTGGGCCTGTCTCTATACATGCACATGTATTATTAAATGAATTGGCTTTGAAGGCACAAATTTTTTTATGAGTTATGGCTGCATAGTTATGTAAAACCCATTATAAATCTAGTCTTGTAGCAGCTGTCATTGTTTTTATGCTTTGTTATTATTATTATTATTATTTTAGACAAGTTTCAGTTCTATCTATTCAAACTGACAATACACATTATATAAACAAAGAATCATGTGCCATTTTGAATATTAGCATTCACTTTCTGTTTTCAGCGATACACTATAATCATGTATATTACTGCATGGTTTGATTGAGTATATGTATAATTGAATGTGTTATTCTTTGGATTAGGATTCTGTTGCTGGTCAGATGTCCTTGAGTCCTAATGATGTTTTGTTTCTTTATGAAGCAGCTGGATATCTCATCGTACATGCAGCACAATCACCACAAGTAATTATTGTTATTTTGCCTCTCTCTCTCTTCGTTTCTTTATTCATTTTTGTTCTCTCTCTCTCTCTCTCTCTAGAATAAATGTGTATTAATGAGAAACCTCTTAGATCCATTACTCGCTAAATTCAAATATTACTTGAACCAAGTAAGCCAGTCTTTAGTAATTTCAAATCTATTTCTCTTTAGCTTTATTTAATTACTACACCACAAGAGCAAGACCAGATCTCTCAGCTACTCTATTACCTACTGTCATACATTAGGTATCATTGTATTTATTTTAAGTCATAAATTTTGTAACTTTTTAAAGTCGGACCAGTAAAGTGTTTCCTAATCATCAAATGACGGTCCAGAGTGGTTGTGTAGAGTGTTACATAGAGGTAAGGAAGATTATCAGTACTACAGGAGTATTGGTGATTCATTATTGTTGATGTATATACATGTATGCACTTGTTACTGTGTAGTTTGTGATTCTATTGATCTTGGGACTAACCTGTTTATGCAACTTGTGTCTTATAACAAAACTTATCCTAAGATTATCATTGTGATAGAGTATTAATAACATTGGTTTACTCTTGACTTTAATGTACTGCATGTTTGTGATTTGACTTTTGATGATAATGCCTTGAAATTGATACAGAGTTTTAATTGCTAGGGGATAAATCTCCATTTTTATAGTTTTATCTGATGCACATACATGCATGTACTTACATGTATGTTGTGTAGAAAGTTTGGGTTGATTCTGATCAAAATTAGATTTTTTATGAATTTTTAAAATTACTACAAAATCTATATACTATTGTAAGGCTTTTCGACTAATGAAGCATGCCCTGTAGTTCAATAGAAATGTGACACTTACAGTGTAATAGCAAATTACTTTTA
>NW_003546248.1:857789-859473 GCF_000090795.2 Amphimedon queenslandica | reverse complement strand
CGATCTGCATCAATGGAGTCACTGAAGTGATTGCTTCTCAAAGTGAGTGCTTCACTTATTATTATTATTATTATTATTATTATTATTATTTAATATTATTTAATTATAGTTAAGTTATTATTTTATTATTATTTCTTATAGATATGGAGCAAGTTAATAGTGTCCTTGGTTCTATAGTGGAAGGAGCTTCAGCTTCACCCGATCCATCAGTAAGAACACCTCCAGTCCTTTTGTATTGGCTTCTAATGCTTTCTGTCTTCCTCACTAAAGGTTAAGAGGATCTGCTTTATGAGTTTAAAGAAGCTAGTGGAAGGCTGGAGTATGTATTTTATTATTGAAAATTTATTTTTATTTTTTGTTTTTTTATTAATTATTGACTTATTAAAATTATCGTGTACATGTAGGTGGTCAAAATGTTTTATTGGATTATCCTTCAACCAGTGGATTCATTGATTACGTGTATAAAGAGATACTACCAATCTGCTTCATCGTACCTCTTCAACCAACCTTTGACCTTAATGAAGGACAAGCTTATTTAGTAAGAAAATAAAGAGAATAAATAAATAATAATAAATGAAATAATTTCTATTTTTGCAGTGTTTGGGTGAGATTGTATCATTATTGAAGGAGCTAGTCACACAGAGGGTAAGGTGCTATTAGTGTTTTGTTGTTATTGGATGGGCATTAATTAGGGTGAGGAATTTCTTCTGTATCTCCAGTCACAATATCTTCCGTCTCTCATGATACCAACTGACATTGGACAGGTACTGATAATTGATAGTTAGACGTACATTTACATGTTTTTTTTATGTACCATAATGCCTCCAATATTTCTTGATACATTCTTAAGCTATGGAGAAAGTTTAAGCTGATTCCTAAAAAGTTTTAAAGCTAGCAGATTCATGCCAGTTAAAAATTACATTTTGTGATACATATTGATGTCCTTATGCTGTATAGAAAGTTTGAGCTAATTTCGACTTAATTTTTCAAGTTACGGCCATTTTAAGGAAACACTGAAATTCTGAAAAATACCCAAGGCTATAGCCCATGGTATTTTCCAAAAAATGGCTTTTAAAATGAACCCCAATTTTTATTACATTTTCTGATACATATATATGTCCTTATGCTGTGTAGAAAGTTTGAGCTGATTCCAACTTCAATTATTCAAGTTATGGCCATTTTAAGAAAAGTACCAAAATCTAAAAAAGTACCCAAGACTATTATTATTATTATTATTATTATTATTATTATTATTATTAATAAACTTTACAATACATACTATAAAATGTGACAAAAAGAAAAGAAACAAAAAAAGAGATGTATCGAAGGCAAACACAGTAACAAGACTGGCCACCTAAAATTACATAGTAAATAATAATGCTAGAACATAAATAAATACATGAACAGAAAAACATTTAGACACAATTGAAACAAGGACAACAAAAATGAAACGAACAAATTAAAGAAGAATCAAAGTTATTTACAAAGTAATCAGTAAAAAGTGTGTTTAACATAAGTTTAGATTTATCTAAAGAATTATTAAGTAAATTAATTTTAGTTTTAGTAGGTAATGAGTTCCAAAGCCTAGGTAGTCTGCTAAAATAAAAATGCCTCGAAGTATTATTTGTACATGTAACATGAAGTAGATTGTAGTGACGATACGGATTAGTTGAGAATGTGATAA
>NW_003546248.1:851473-853594 GCF_000090795.2 Amphimedon queenslandica | reverse complement strand
TTCAGGATTCATACCACTCATCAATCAACTCATCACCAAGTATAAGACTAGGATGTCGCCTTTCCTGAGTCAAGTATTCACGCCAATTGTAGAGAGGATCATATCCTGTATTAACAGACCAATGGAGCCTGATGATAATGAAGTACAGTACAATAGAAAGGCTATACTGTTTAGTGTGTGTTAATTATTATTTACTTTCAGGAGTACAGGGATAAGTTAAACCTTCACAAGTCCTATTATCTTTTTATTAATTCAATCTGCATCAATGGAGTCACTGAAGTGATTGCCTCTCAAAGTGAATGCTTCACCTCATTATTATTATTATTATTATTATTATTATTATTATTTAATATTATTTAAGTTATTATTTTATTATTATTTCTTATAGATATGGAGCAAGTTAATAGTGTCCTTGGTTCTATAGTGGAAGGAGCTTCAACCTCACCCGACTCATCAGTAAGAACACTTCCAGTCCTTTTGTATTGGCTTCTAATGCTTTCTGTCTTCCTCACTAAAGGTTAAGAGGATCTGCTTTATGAGTTTAAAGAAGCTAGTGGAAGGCTGGAGTATGTCTTTTATTTAATTATTATTAAAAATTTATTTATTTTTATTTTTTGTTTTTTTATTATTAATTTTTGACTTATTAAAAATATAATGTACAAGTAGGTGGTCAGAATGTTTTATTGGATTATCCTTCAACCAGTGGATTCATTGATTACGTGTATAAAGAGATACTACCAATCTGCTTCGTTGTACCTCTTCAACCAACCTTTGATCTAAATGAAGGACAAGCTTATTTAGTAAGAAAATAAAGAGAATAAATAAATAATAATAAATGAAATAATTTTTATTGTTGCAGTGTTTGGGTGAGATTGTATCATTGTTGAAGGAGCTAGTCACACAGAGGGTAAGGTGCTGTTAGTGTTTTGTTGTTATTGGATGGGCATTAATTAGGGTGAGGAATTTCTTCTGTATCTCCAGTCACAATATCTTCCGTCTCTCATGATACCAACTGACATTGGACAGGTACTGATAATTGATAGTTAGACGTACATTTACATGTTTTTTTATGTACCATAATGCCTCCAATATTTCTTGATACATTCTTAAGCTATGGAGAAAGTTTAAGCTGATTCCTAAAAAGTTTTAAAGCTAGCAGATTCATGCCAGTTAAAAATTACATTTTGTGATACATATTGATGTCCTTATACTGTGTAGAAAGTTTGAGCTAATTTCGACTTAATTTTTCAAGTTACGGCCATTTTAAGGAAACACTGAAATTCTGAAAAATACCCAAGGCTATACCCCATGGTATTTTCCAAAAAATGGCTTTAAAATGAACCCCAATTTTTATTACATTTTCTGATACATATATATGTCCTTATGCTGTGTAGAAAGTTTGAGCTGATTCCGACTTCAATTATTCAAGTTATGGCCATTTTAAGAAAAGTACCAAAATCTAAAAAGTACCCAAGACTATAGCCCATGGTTTTTTCCAAAAAATGGCTCCGAAATCACCCCAAATTTTTATTACATTTGTTGATACATATTGATGCCCTTATGCTGTGTAGAAAGTTTGAGCTGATTCTAACTAAGAGTTTTTGAGTTATGGGCATGCCATTTCTAAAAAGTTTCATCACATTTTCATACCTCTGATACATGCTCTTCATGCCTTAAAGTTAACAGCACAATTTTCAAGGAAGAGCACTAACTGTACTGTTGTGTTTATGCTTTGCAGGAAATGTCAGTGAGACTTCAGGAGAATGACATGAAGTCATTAAAGATTTATTTTAAAGTGAGAGAGTATTTATTATCATCCATTATTTAGAGCTGGGCGATAGTTTCGAATATATTCACTATCGTAATAGTATAGAGGCTATTGTGATATGATAGTAGTATTGAAGCTATCGTGATAGTAAACCACATGTTGACATATAGGCATGCTCAGTACTACAACCACATGTAGCAGGATAGCAGCTGATATCTAGACATAGCATCTGAAGGGATGGACCTTCTTCCTCTAGAAGGAAGCAAAAGCGACATTTGGAAGCATCTTGGCTTTCCAGCAAGAGATGGGAAGTTCCTACAGCCTGTATATACATGTACTACTTCCTTTTGACT
>NW_003546248.1:847823-851463 GCF_000090795.2 Amphimedon queenslandica | reverse complement strand
TATCTCTGTCAAAAGACAGCTATCAAAAAGATCCGGATGGTGATAGTTAGTTTAAAGACAGGCCTACAAAGTTATCATAGTGACCTTCTAAAACTATCCTTTGCTGCCGTTCAGAAATGACAGTCCGAAGATTGAGAATTTTGGCCGATCATTGGTATTGTCGGACACCACGCTTTGAGAGCTTATAACTTTCTATGCACTCTTGCTAGAGCTACAAGTTTTGTCACGCAAATAAAGGATAACTATTGCTATAATACTTTGTAGTTTCATGAGATGGCAATGTATAGTTTTCCTAAAACAAGTGTCCGAAAATTGATGGTGTACGATCATTGATAATGTACTCTACTTGCTGCCAAAGTCCCCACCGGAATATCCCAATTGATGGCACACTACATCAGGTACATACGCATAATAATCTATAAAAATAGGATCCTCCAAATAACAAATAGAACCCCATCCGTTATTGTAATACACTTCAATGACTCCTTCAGTGTTGGAAATATCTACATTTCCATTAAAATTAAGACGGACAACTCCATTCTCTTGACCTACATAACTGAGCATAAAACTGGAATGTATCAATATGCTGGAGCTAACCATTCCCAGCTTCAATGCACAAGAGAAGAGCTACAAACAGCAGAAAGCACCTAATTTTCTTCATAGCCATAGTTAATTATTTCGCTGAGATCATAAGATGCAGTGGGCGCCGGGCGCGGCGGCGTCTTTACTCAATGGCGCTATTAAAAATGAATTATAAAATTTTTGACTGGTAAAAAATTTGGAGCTATTATAATGGCCGGTTTTGGTATGGCTGTTTCCAGGTCAATATTGATTTTACTCTTATCTAGCAGCTGTGAATTTATCTTTAAATTCTAATTACTATGGATTGGTAGATGTACATGTACATGTATGCCTTTTCATGTGTTTTAGTGTTTTATAAAGTATTGTTTTGAATAAAAAAGTGAGTCTATGATAATAAAAATGATCATGATATTGAATAAAATATACATAATGGCAATAAAAAAATTCTTAGTAGCAGATAGAAAAGTCCCAAAGTTTCATACTTTTATCATAAGAACCAGAGACAATCACCTTACTGAAGGAAGAATAAAGTACATTACTTTGATCAATGGCAACTAAAACTTCAGCCAGTGCCGGGATTAAATTCATTGATTACATGTATGAAGATTGAAGAGATAATACCAATCTGCTTCATTGTACCTCTTCAACTGACCTTTGATTGTAATGAAGGACAAACTTACTTAGTAAGAAAATAGTTCTATTTTTGCAGTGTTTGGGTGAGATTGTATCATTGTTGAAGGAACTTGTCACACAGAGGGTACCAAGAGGCATTAGTGTTTGGGTGGGCATTAATTAGGGTGAGGAGTTTCTCCTGTATCTCCAGTCGCAATATCTTCCGTCTCTCATGATACCAACTGACATTGGACAGGTAGCTATTGATAGTTGATAATTAGACGTACATTCACATTTTTTTATGTACCATAATACCTCCAACATTTCTTGATACATTCTTAAGCTATGGATAAAGTTTAAGCTGATTCCTAAAAAGTTGTGGGGTTTCAAAGCTAGCAGATTCATGCCAGTTAAAAATTACACTTTGTGATACATATTGATGTTCTTATGCTGTGTAGAAAGTTTGAGCTGATTCCGACTTCAATTTTTCAAGTTACAGCCATTTTAAGAAAACGCCAAAATTCTGAAAAGTACCCAAGGCTATAGCCCATGGTATTTTTTTAAATGGCTCCAAAATCACCCCAAATTTTTATTACATTTTCTGATACATATTGATGTTCTTATGCTGTGTAGAATGTTTGAGCTGATTCCGACTTCAATTTTTCAAGTTACAGCCATTTAAAGAAAACACCAAAATTCTGAAGAGTACCCAAGGCTATAGCCCATGGTATTTTTTTAAATGGCTCCAAAATCACCCCAAATTTTTATTACATTTTCTGATACATATTGATGTCCTTATGCTGTGTAGAAAGTTTGAGGTGATTCTGACTTCAATTTTTCAAGTTATGGCCATTTTAAGAAAAGTACCGAAATTCTGAAAAGTACCCAAGGCTAGAGTCCATGGTATTTTCAAAAAAATGGCTCCGAAATCACCCCAAATTTTTATTACATTTTCTGATGCATATTGATGTCCTTATGCTGTGTAAAAAGTTTGAGCTGATTCCGACTAAAATTATTCAAGTTACGGCCATTTTAAGAAATGGGCCAAAATCTAAAAATTACCCAAGGCTATAGCCCATGGTATTTTCCAAAAAATGGCTCTAAAATCACCCCCAATTTTTATTACATTTTCTGATGCATATTGATGTCCTTATGCTGTTTAGAAAGTTTGAGCCGATTCCAACTTCAATTTTTCAAGTTACGGCCATTTTAAAAAAATGTCAAAATTCTGAAAAATACCCAAGGCTATAATAGCCCATGGTTTTTTCCAAAAAATGGCTCCAAAATCACTCCTAATTTTTATTACATTGTCTGATACATATTGATGTCCTTATGCTGTGTAGAAAGTTTAAGGTGATTCCGCCTTCAATTATTCAAGTTACGGCCATTTTAAGAAAACGCCAAAATTCTGAAAAGTACCCAAGGCTATAGCCCATGGTTTTTTCCAAAAAATGGCTCCAAAATCACTCCTAATTTTTATTACATTTTCTGATACATATTGATGTCGTTATGCTGTGTAGAAAGTTTGAGCTGATTCCGACTTCAGTTATTCAAGTTACGGCCATTTTAAGAAATGGGCCAAAATCTGAAAAGTACCCAAGGCTATAGCCCATGGTTTTTTCCAAAAAATGGCTCCAAATTCACCCCAAATTTTTATTACATTTTTTGATACATATTGATGTCCTTGTGTTGTGTAGAAAGTTTGAGCTGATTCTAACTAAGAGTTTTTGAGTTATGGGAATGCCATTTCTTAAAAGTTTCATCACAATTTTCATATCTCTGATACATATTCTTTATGCCTTAAAGTTAATTTTCAAGGAAGAGCACTAACTGTACTGTTGTGTTTATGCTTTGCAGGAAATGTCAGTGAGACTTCAGGAGAATGACATGAAGTCATTAAAGATTTATTTTAAAGTGAGAGAGCATTTATCATCATCATCCATTATTCATTATTGTTTCAACCATAGGCATTATTTACCAGTTTGAGAACTTCACCAACTCAAAGATCATAGAGTCTAATTTTATATTATTATTATTATTATTATTATTATTACTATAATTTTTAATAATCAATGAGTGATTATATGATGTTTGTAAATAATAAAGAATCTGTTTTATCTTCATATACAATCCTTTTGAAGTGGCTACAGTATTTACTGTAAAACTTACAGTAAGATCAGTTGTATCATTTTGATCAACAGATAGAGGGGGAAAGATTGAATGACCATTCATTGTATTGGAATGAAAAACACTTGACATCATCAGTATGAGATGTCAATGTTAATGAATAAAAAATTTTAAAAATAATTAAAAAAATATATATAGGAAGAAAAAATAAAGAAACAAATAAAAATAAAGAATGATTTTAAAAAAAATAAATGAAGTAAAATGAAAATAAATAAGGAATAAAAAAATAAGAAATAAATGAATAAAAATTAAGACAATG
>NW_003546248.1:840079-844131 GCF_000090795.2 Amphimedon queenslandica | reverse complement strand
CAACTCAAGGAATAATATCAGCAAATAGAGTTTTAACAAAAATAGAGACTTGCATTTAATAATTACTAGTCAACAAACAAGGGGAGAAAGACATGCATTTTTACAAATGGACAGCAGCAAACTCAGCAATGTTACTATTAAACTCTTGAGTAATTAGTAGGAGTATTTCTTCTATTCAAGATATTATCTCTCTCTGTAGACCTTCCTTGAACAGGGGCTGGAGCACTGCGTCGCTTACAACAGCAGCAAATACACAATGCTGCAAGTATAACTAAAATTATAAATCCAACCAGACACTGCAATGCCAGCAATAGCACCACCACTTAAACTATGAGCAACTAGAAAAAACAAAACTAGCTACTTCAGTTTATTTTCAATCTTACATTTACAAGCATCTTTGATACCACCTGGATCAAATCTAATACCATGTACTAATAAAATGAATAAAAATACATGAATGAGTGTTTTTTTATAATAATGAACTTACCACAAGTTACATTGAGAGCAGTACTGCATGAGAAAGTACTGGAAGGACATTTACCTCCAGAACATTTAGACAAGCAACTTGGCACATCTTTATCAGGATCATCGGTGCTACAATCCACATTATTCAACCATGCTTTGCCGGTACTAGGTATTACGATAAAAATAAAACTATTATAAAGCTATTATCAACTTACTAGTTTGTTACATCAACATCAAAAGCATTATAGCCAAGTTGAGTGCATACAGTCCATCCAGTTTCATCCTCAATAACACCACCATCATTACAGACTGCAGCCCATTCGTTGTTACAATATACTTGTACTATTCCTTGACCAGTATAATCCCCACCTTGAAGTCTAACCATTCCAGGGTATGGATTATCCCATATTCTTGTAGTATCTAAAACCGTACATTCTAATCACAATAACCAAATTATTGGGTAAACCTTTATCATCATGCATGTGACTTTTAAATAAACTTGTAGGCATGTCAAATTATATATATAGGGGTGGATAGCACTTTTTCAATATGATTGAATACAGAGTGAGTATTCTGCTACTGTGCATGTAAATGCTCAGGCATTAATGAGTAAAAGTTAACTATACTTACAGCAAGTGATATCAAGATTCATATCATAAGTGCAGTCTGGAGGAATGTCAATGTAGCAATCACACTGCATTATAGTAAGATATGAGTCTTGACAAGCTACCAAACTAAAAACTGGACTGGTATTGACAACCTCTGAACTATAATATAGATTGGAAATACAGACAGTGTGTACATCATGCTCAGCCTTACTTGCTGCCAAAGTCTCCACCAGTATATCCCAATTGATGGCACACTACATCAGGTACATACATATAAACGAAAAAGAAATAATCTTCCAAATAACAAATAGATCCCCATCTGTTATTGTAATACACTTCAATAACTCCTTCAGTGTTGGATGGATCTACACTTCCATTCAAATTAAGACGGACAACTCCATTCTCTTGACCTACATAAGTATGACACTGGAATGTATCAATATGCTGGAGCTAACCATTCCCAGCTTCAATGCACAAGAGAAGAGCTACAAACAGCAGAAAGCACCTAATGTTCTTCATAGCCATAGTTAATTTTTTCGCTGAGATCACAAGTGCATGCAGTGGGCGCCTAGTCTCGTGGGCGCCGGGCGCGGCGGCGTCTTTACTCAATGACGCTTTAAAAAATGAATTATAAATTTTTGACTGGTGAAAATTTTGGAGCTATAATGGCCGGTTTTGGTATGGCTGTTTCCAGGTCAATATTGATTTTACTCTTATCCAGCAGCTGTGAATTTATTGAATAAAATATACATAATGGCAATAAAAAAGTTCTTAGTAGCAGATAGAAAAGTCCCAAAGTTTCATACTTTTATCATAAGAACCAGAGACAATCACCTTAATGAAGGAAGAATAAAGTACATTACTTTGATCAATGGCAACTAAAACTTCAGCCAGTGGATTAAATTCATTGATTACATGTATGAAGATTGAAGAGATAATACCAATCTGCTTCATTGTACCTCTTCAACTGACCTTTGATTGTAATGAAGGACAAACTTACTTAGTAAGAAAATAGTTCTATTTTTGCAGTGTTTGGGTGAGATTGTATCATTGTTGAAGGAACTTGTCACACAGAGGGTACCAAGAGGCATTAGTGCTTGGGTGGGCATTAATTAGGGTGAGGAGTTTCTCCTGTATCTCCAGTCACAATATCTTCCGTCTCTCATGATACCAACTGACATTGGACAGGTATTGATAGTTGATAATTAGATGTACATTCACATTTTTTTATGTACCATAATGCCTCCAACATTTCTTGATACATTCTTAAGCTATGGATAAAGTTTAAGCTGATTCCTAAAAAGTTGTGGAGTTTCAAAGCTAGCAGATTCATACCAGTTAAAAATTACACTTTGTGATACATATTGATGTTCTTATGCTGTGTAGAAAGTTTGAGCTGATTCCAACTTCAATTTTTCAAGTTACAGCCATTTTAAGAAAACGCCAAAATTTTGAAAAGTACCCAAGGCTAAAATGGCTCCAAAATTACCCCCCATTTTTATTACATTTTCTGATACATATTGATGTCCTTATGCTGTGTAGAAAGTTTGAGGTGATTCTGACTTCAATTTTTTAAGTTATGGCCATTTTAAGAAAAGTACCAAAATTCTGAAAAGTACCCAAGGCTATAGTCCATGGTATTTTCGGAAAAATGGCTCCGAAATTACCCCAAATTTTTAGTACATTTTCTGATACATATTGATGTCCTTATTCTGTGTAAAAAGTTTGAGCTGATTCCGACTAAAATTATTCAAGTTACGGCCATTTTAAGAAATGGGCCAAAATCTGAAAATTACCCAAGGCTATAGCCCATGGTATATTGTCCAAAAAATGGCTCCGAAATCACCCCCAATTTTTATTACATTTTCTGATGCATATTGATGTCCTTATGCTGTGTAGAAAGTTTGAGGTGATTCTGACTTCAATTATTCAAGTTACGGCCATTTTAAGAAAACGCCAAAATTCTGAAAAATACCCAAGGCTATAGCCCATGGTATTTTCCAAAAAGTGGCTCCGAAATCACCCCCAATTTTTATTACATTTTCTGATACATATTGATGTCCTTGTGCTGTGTAGAAAGTTTGAGCTGATTTTAAGTAAGAGTTTTTGAGTTATGGGCATGCCATTTCTAAAAAATTTCATCACAATTTTCATACCTCTGATACATGTGCTTCATACCTTAAAGTTAATAGCACAATTTTCAAGGAAGAGCACTAACTGTACTGTTGTGTTTATGCTTTGCAGGAAATGTCAGTGAGACTTCAGGAGAATGACATGAAGTCATTAAAGATATATTTTAAAGTGAGAGAGTATTTATCATCATCCATTATTCATTATTGTTTCCATAGGCATTATTTACCAGTTTGAGAACTTCACCGACTCAAAGATCATAGAGTCTAATTTTATATTATTATTATTATTACTATAATTTTTAATAATCAATAAGTGATTATATGATGTTTGTAAATAATAAACAATCTTTTTTATCTACATCTACAATCCTTTTGAAGTGGCTACAGTGTTTACTGTAAAACTTACAGTAAGATCAGTTGTATCATTCGATCAACAAAGACATAAAGAGGGGAAGAGTAGAAAATGGAAGTTTACAAATTAATACTAAACAATGAATGAAATGTGGTATCAAAATGAAAAATGACACATGACACCATCAGAATGAGATTTCATTTTAATACTCTTGCATGACCACTCACAACAATTAATGTATGTACATTTACTATGTTCTTACAAATAATTCAGTGAAAACTAAAAAGGGCAATAATAATGCAAGCAACTCAAGGAATAATATCAGCAAATAGAGTTTTAACAAAAATAGAGACTTGCATTTAATAATTACTAGTCAACAAACAAGGGGAGAAAGACATGCATTTTTACAAATGGACAGCAGCAAACTCAGCAATGTTACTATTAAACTCTTGAGTAATTAGTAGGAGTATTTCTTCTATTCAAGATATTATCTCT
>NW_003546248.1:806874-837095 GCF_000090795.2 Amphimedon queenslandica | reverse complement strand
TCTTTCAGTCTCCTAAGCATCTCCTCTAAGTTCTGAAGATGTTCTAAACCAGTCTCTCCTGGAATTCTGTGATCTGGCCAAATGTGAGTGCCATCCCACCCTCGTCGCCAATGTGATGTTTTACAATAACATGCACCACATTACAATAACAATACAATGATAATAAATGATGATAATAAATGATGATAATAATAATAATAACAATACATTACAAGCAGCAATTTCAGCAATTTTACTATTAAACTTTTGAGTAATTAATAGCAGTATTTCTTCTATTCAAGATATTATCTCTCTCTGTAGACCTTCCTTGAACAGGAGCTGAGGAGCTGCGTCGTTTACAGCAGCAAATACACAATATTATAAATCCAATTATAAATCCAACCAGACAACCAGACACTGCAATGCCAGCAATAGCACCACCACTTAAACCATGAGCAACTAAAAAAACAAAACTAGCAACTTCAATTTTATTTTCAATCTTACATTTACAGGCATCTTTGATACCACCTGGATAAAATGTAATACCATGTGCTAATAAAATGAATAAAAATACATAAAGGAGTGTTTTTATAATAATGAACTTACCACAAGTTACATTGAGAGCAGTACTGCATGAGAAAGTACTGGAAGGACATTTACCTCCAGAACATTTAGACAAACAACCTGGCACACCATCATCGATGCTGCAATCCACATTATTCAACCATGCTTTGCCAGTACTAGGTATTATGATGGTAACTAATAAAACTATTATAAAGCTATTATCAACTTACTAGTTCGTTACATCAACACTAAAAAAATTATAACCAAGTTGAGTGCATACAGTCCATCCAGTTTCCACCTCAATATCACCATCATTACAGACTGCAGCCCATTCATTGTTGCAATATACTTGTACTATTCCTTGACCAGTGTAATCCCCACCTTGAAGTCTCACCATTCCAGGGTATGGATTATCCCATATTCTTGTAGTATCTAAAACAGCACATTCTAATCACAATAGCTAAATTATTGGGTAAAACTTTATTAATCATGCATGTGACTTTTAAATAAACTTGTAGGCATCATGTGTCAAGGCTATATAGGGGTGGATAGTATACTTTTAATATAGCTGAATAGGGAGTGAGTATTCTGCTACTGTGCATGTGTAAACTGTAAGTTCTCAGGCATTGATGGAGTAACAGTTAGTTATACTTACAGCAAGTGATATCAAGATTCATATCATAAGTGCAGTTTGAAGGAATTCCAGTGTGGCAAGCACATTGCATTATAGTAAGATATGAGTCTTGACAAGCTACCAAACTAAAAACTGGACTGGTATTGACAACCTCTGAACTACAATATAGATTGGAAATACAGACAGTGTGTACATTATTAGTGCTCAGCCTTACTTGCTGCCAATGTTTCCACCAGTATATCCCAATTGATGGCACACTACATCAGGTACATACTCATACGTAAATGACAATATAAAATCTTTTAAATAACAAATAGAACCCCATTTGTTATTGTAGTACACTTCAATAACTCCTTCTGTGTTGGATGGATCTACACTTCCATTCAAATTAAGACGGACAACTCCATTCGCTTGACCTGCATAAGTATGAATCTGGAATGTATCAATATGCTAGAGCTAACCATTAACAACTTCAATGCTCAAGAGAAGAGCTACAAACAGCAGAAAGCACCTCATCTTCTTCATAGCCATAGATACGGAGAGATTAATTTTAATATTTTCGCCGACATGTGGGTGCGGCGGCACCCCCTACTCATAATGAATTTTTTTTAATTGTTTTGAATAAAAAATTGAGTCTATGATAATGAATGGTGATGATATTAAATACATAATGGCAATAAAAAGTTCTAGCAGACAGAAAAGTCCCAAAGTTTCACACTTTTGTCATAAGAACCAGACACAATCACCTTAAGAAAGAAAGAAAGAATAAAGTACATTACATGTAGCATTGCAAGTCTAGGATATATAACAGATGCTAAAATTATGCTATTAACTTTACCTGATCATTAAACTGAAAACAAGTGACACCGTCAGTGTGAGATTTTAGTGTTAATAATCTCTCGCCTGATTGGACGCTCCAAACCTAATGGGAGGAGTCAAATATCACACGTAAGTCACATGATTCTGCAGTTACTTTAGCCCATGGTATTTTCCAAAAAATGGCTCCGAAATCACCCCCAATTTTTATTACATTTTCTGATACATATTGATGTCCTCATGCTGTGTAGAAAGTTTGAGCTGATTCCGACTTCAATTTTTCAAGTTATGGCCATTTTAAGAAAATGTCAAATTCTGAAAAATTGGCTCCAAAATCACTCCAAATTTTTATTAGATTTTTTGATACATATTGATGTCCTTATGCTGTGTAGAAAATTTGAGCTAATTCTTACTAAAATTTTTTGAGTTATGGGCACCATTTCTAAAAAAATTCATCACAATTTTCATACCCCTGATACATGTGCTTCATGCTTTAAAGTTAATGAGCATAATTTTCATGCAATCCTTTGAAAGGTGCTACAGTATTTAGTGTAAAACTTACATTTTGATCAATCTTCATCAGTTCTATCATTTGATTGACAAAGACATAGAGAGGGAAAGAGTAGAATATGGAAGTGTACAAATTAATACTTAAAAATTAAGCAATGATTGAAATGTAGTCTTGAAGTGAAAAAGATGTGATTTAATCAGCATGATATTTCAGTGTTAATACTCTTGCATGACCACTCACAACAAGTAATGTATTTACATACTACATTCTTACAAATAATTCTAAGAAAACTGAAAAAGGCAATAATAATGCAAGCAACTCAAGGAATAATATCAAAAAATAGAGTTTTAACAAAAATACATATTAGGTACATGCAGTTACTAGTTACTAGTCAGCAAACAAGGGGAGAAAGACATGCATTTTAACAAATGGACAGCAGCAAACTCAGCAATGTTACTATTAAACTTTTGAGTAATTAGTAGCAGTATTTCTTCTATTCAGGATATTATCTCTCTCTGTGGGCCTTCCTTCTACAGGGGCTGGAGAGCTGCATCTTTACAGCAGCAAATACACAATGTTGCAAGTATAATTAAAATTATAAATCCAACCAGGCAACCAGACAAAATGCCAGCAATAGCACCAACACTTAAACCATGAGCAACTAGAAAAAACAAAAATAGCTACTTCAGTTTATTTTCAATCTTACATTTACAAGCATCTTTGATACCACCTGAATCAAATCTAATATCATAAGCTAATGAAAGGGATAAAAGTACATAATGAGTGTAATAATGGACTTACAACAAGTTACAGTGAGAGCGGTACTGCATGAGAAAGTACTGGAAGGACATTTACCTCCAGAACATTTAGACAAGCAACTTGGTGGGTCTTCGTCAGAATCATCAGAGCTGCAATCCACATTATCCAACCATGCTTTGCCAGTACTAGGTACCAGTATTACAATAATAATGAAACTATTATAAAGCTATTATCAACATACTAGCTCGTTGTACCAACATCATAAACATTATAACCAAGTTGAGTGCATATAGTCCATCCAGTTTCATCCTCAATAAGACCGCCATCATTACAGACTGCAGCCCATTCATTGTTACAGTATACTTGTACTATTCCTTGACCAGTGTAATTCCCACCTTGAAGTCTCACCATTCCAGGGTATGGATTATCCCATATTCTTGTAGCATCTAAAACAAATTGCAATCATAATAGCCAAATTATTGGGTAAACTCCTTTATCAGTCATGCATGTGACTTTTAATGCTGTGTTTACTCCAAATAGTTGTGGCTGTTGTATGTATTTTGTGGTTAGCATACAATTGTTGTAGCATGTTGCTTTGGCTGAACCAGTAGGCATCCCAGTAAGTACCGTATAGCTAGAAATTTCTGTGGCCCAAAATTTCTGCTAATTTTGCGGATTTGAAAAAATTGCAGAAATTTAATCCTCAAAATTTTGGTACACAATTTATTGGCCTATTTAAATTAAAAGGCCTGGTGAATTCACAAAAATAAAATCCGCAAAAGCCATTTTGATGACAATTTACAAATATTTGGGCTACAGAAATTTCTAGCTATACAGTATGTCAAGCTATAGGGGTGGATAACACACTTTCAATATGACTGAATAGGAGTGAGTATTCTGCTATTGTGCATAATTATGTAAACTGTAACTGCTCAGGCATTAGGCTGCGTTTACACTACTCTGGTTTCATTGGAAAACAGAGACTTTTTGTAACAGATACAGCTTTTGTTTACACTATAAAAGGCATACTTATCCGGAGACATTTGAAAATGAATACCTAAGCGGATACTTCTGTAAAGGAATGATAAGTTCAAATGAAAACGCAGCTGGTGGATTAGTGTAAACACCTAAAACCAGTGATAGCAAAAACTATTTGGATTCAGTGGAGTGGAGTAGTGTAAACGCAGCCTAATTAATGAGTTACAGTTAGCTCTACTTACAGCAAGTGATGTCAAGATTATCAGCAAAAGTGCAGTTTGGAGAAAAATCAGTGTTGCAAGAGCATTGCGTTAAAGTAAGATATGAGTCTGAACACTCTACCAAACCAAAAACTGGACTGGTATTGACAACACCTGAACTATAATAATTTGAAAAATTATCACAGACAGTGTCCAAGTGAACTCTGGAAATTATTAATGCTCTATCTTACTTGCTGCCAATGTTTCCACCAGTATATCCTAATTGGTGGCACACTACATCAGGTACATACATATAAAACATTGAAAATACATCCAAGTAGCAAATAGAACCCCATCTGTTATTGTAATACACTTCAATAACTCCTTCTGTGTTGGATGGATCTACACTTCCATTCAAATTAAGACGGACAACTCCATTCGCTTGACTTACATAAGTATAAAACTGAAATGTATCAATATGCTAGAGCTAACCATTCGCAACTTCAATGCACAAGAGAATAGCTACAAACAGCAGAAAGCAATTCATCTTCATCACAGCCATAGTTACGCAGAGATAAACTTATTTGCGCTGAGATGTGGGCGCGGCGGCACCCCAATCATCATGTTATTTAATGAATTTAGAAATAATTGTTTTGAATAAAAAAATTGAGTCTATGATAATAAAAAATGATGATGATATTGAATTTAAAAATAAATAATTATTCACAATGGCAATAATAAGTTCTAGCAGACAGAGAAGTCCCAAAGCTTCACACTTTTGTCATAAGAACCAGACACAATCACCTTAAAAAAGAAAGAAAAAATACATGTCACACTGCAAGTTCACTATTGCCAAGGGTATATACATGTAGCTAAAATGATACTATTACATCAAAAATAAAAAACATTCTTAACTTACTTGATCATTAAATTGAAGACAAGTGACACCATCGGTGTGAGATTTTAGTGTTAATAATCTCTCGCCTGATTGGACGCTCCAAACCTAACGGGAGGAGTCAAATATCACACGTAAGTCACATGATTCTCCAGTTACTTTAAGAGTCTTATCATCAGCTGCACTGATAATCTTCCAGCTGTCAGCTTGCAAGTGTCTTTAAAAATATGAGACATGTACATAAAAATACCCTCCATTTCCTCCCCCCTCCCTCTCTCTGTTACCTAACTACTCCAGTGTGTCCTTCAGATTTTATCCAATCCATTGTGTGGAGACACTAAAATGTACACACATATATGTATAATCAATCATAAAGCAATGAATTTTATGCTATTACATTAAATAGTAAAAATACTATTTTAGTACTACATGTATGATACAAATTGGCTTAAATCTCATGCAAGAGAGTACATGTACATGTTGATATTAATGTATCCCAATCCTCTTACATGTCCAGTGAAATCCCATATCTTGATGAGTCGGTCCAAGGCACCGCTAACAATACGACTGTCATCAAACTGGAGACACGTCACCGCCCCCTCATGACCGTATAAGGAAAGCCGACACTGGCCATCGTATAACCTCCACAACTAAAAAGGAAAGAAATATCAGTATTAAAAATATAACAAAAAGAGAGGGAGAAGTATTTACAAGTACATGTATTAATGACTTCCTGTCATTATTATCATTACTTTGATTGTGGTATCTTTGGAGCCAGAAATAACTTTCGTTTTATCAAACTGCAGACAGAGCACAGCGTCAGTGTGTCCCCTAACATCAACAAAAACAAGTAAAAGCATTATAGCTGGCCCACTCATGTACATGTATCATGATTGAAAATCATTGAATAAATGTATATCCTCATTCAATACATACATGTAGTATATCCTCATTTAATACATACATGTAGTATCTCATAAATATACATGTACATGTGCATGTACTGTACATGTGCATTGAAAAAATGCATGTACATGGTAGATAATAGACTATGTATAGTTGATTGTTCTGTATGGATTAGAACAATCAACAATATTATACAGTGAAGTGTGTACAGTGTACAATGAATGGTGTTGTACCTAAGAGTCATGTTACATTGTCCTGTCTTAAGGTCCCAGACTTTGAGAGTGTGATCATAAGAACCACTGACAACTTTATCATCATCAGCCTGGAGGAAGAGAAGTAGAGAGAGAGAGGGGGGGAAGAGAGTTAAAGAAGCAAGTAAAACTTGTACATATGTGTACATGTACACGAAGTACATGTAAATGTGCATTTTAGCTTTTAGTGTCTCTATTCTCTGTTGATTCATGCATGGCATAGCTGTACATATACACAATAGTATTTACTTTACCTGTAAGCATCTGACAGTGTGTAAATGGCCGACCATCGTAGCTCTACAGGCAGCACCGATCCATCCGACATTGTTAGTAGCCAAGTCCCACACCTTCACAAATAATAACAGACTTAATCAAAAATGTGTAATTATTAGTTTTTAAAATGATGTATTTCAGAAGTTGACATAGATGTTAAAAGTACTCTCTTTGGCTATAATGAGTAATAAATTGGTCAATTGGCGGCAAATTTAAAATTTCATACAAAATTGGAATCAGATAAGTACAGTACATGTACATTATTAATTATTTCCAGCTGTTTATTATTTGATACCTTAATAGTTCTGTCTGAGGAGCCACTGACCAGACGGTTCCCGTGAAGATGGAGACACCTAACAGTTCCAGAGTGACCTGCCAATGTTAGTGCAGCCCAGGCAGTGTTAGTCCGCCTGTTCCAAACCTTTAGAAAGAATGAGGAGTGAGAGGAAAAGGAAGAGAGAGAGAGAGAGAGAGGAAGAGAGAGGAAAGAAAGAGACACAAAAAAGGAGAGAAAGAGGGAGGGAAGACACAAAGCGTGTACATTTGTACATGCATTAAGAACAGAGAAAAGTAGAAAAAAGAAAAAGAAACATCAAAAAGGAGAAGTAAAAGCTCACTTTAATAGTTTTGTCCCACGAGCCACTCACGATCCTAGTGTCATCAAATTGTACACAGGATATGCCTACAAGTCACATTTCTATTTAATGCCCACAAAACCCCTCCCACTTACCTTGTGAGTGACCCTCAAACGTTCTGACGGTACAGAAACCTTTCAACCAGTTCCTTCTTAGTCTGTACATCTCTATGAACATTGACCTCCACTATATAGCATTAGAGAAAAGGTAATTAGGTACATGTACATGTACATACACAAATTTGATTAAATTACAAATGTACGTGTACATGTACATGTACTCTCATTCCTTCCTTCCTTAATCCATGAAGCCTCCTCTTCCTCATTCTCTCTCTCACTCTCTCCTCCTCCTCCTCTATCTTCTTACCTGTACTACACCATCTGAGTTATTAGTGAAATTATTAATCAGTTTACTCAAGCAGGCTGAACCAGGCTGCCAGATTGGGCTCCTATTAGAATACAAACATTAATTGACACCAAATACAGACCACAACAACTACTTACAGACACAGATCCTTCCACAGTTTCGTGTCACTAGCCAAAAGGTGCCAACTTTTACTGACTTGACTAACCCTACACAAACTAACTATTAAAAATAAAATAAAGAAAAATAAACGACATTGTAATTACATGCATGTACATGTATGTGTATTTTATACGTGTTTTGTACATACCTGGATCAAGGAAGGATAGAATATGTAGAGAGATGTTTGGAGGTAGCCATGATAAGAGGTCCTGGCAATTATGAGGACATCCTTGATGTAGTATCGGCTCCATTTGTAATGAAAGCAAGTGCATTTGCGAACAATTGCACTGTTCCTGGAGAGAAAGGGAGAGGGGGGGAGGGAGAAAGTGAAAAGAATATGAGAATTAAAGATGCATGTACATGTATTAGGTATGTACAATGGTACATGTACAATATGTTACCAGTATCTTTTGTAATAAGTTATTCCTTTGTGTATCACTGAACTCATTAAACCACTGAGATATCAACTGAAAAATAAAAAAATTATTTTATTAAATAATTATAACTACATGTGCATATACATGTACATGTAAATCTACTCATCCAGCCACACAGGTACTGTATAAACACACTAACAAGCCAAAAATACTCATTATATTCACTGATCTTATAATTTAAATTGCCATAATATTTTAAGAGTAAGAGCCAATGAATACAAACTCGTACATAAACACTCAGTAATGTTATTACGAGAAAATGTACATGTACATGTAGATCGTACAATAAATAGCTGTAAAAATGAACTCTACTTATCAGAACACTTCTTTCAATCATAGGCTCAAGTACATCTCCATAACATACACACAGGATAGTGTTGCATAAAATTTTAAATATGTACATGTACATGTAAATGCTTCTTTAATAATCTTACATCTAGTCTTTCTTTAAAGACGTTGACATCAACTCCATTATTATAACTAATGTGAGATCTATCACAGCAAGGAGGAGGAACAGAGGGTAAGTGAAGGTGAGGGGGTCCACTAAAAGAACAAGTAGAGTGTATACTAGGGACACTCCATAAGGACTGTGTATCAGAATCACCCTCTAACACTGACGCTACATCACTACTAGCATGATTATTAGCACCGCCATCGTGTGATGTAAATGAATTAATACTAACAGTGTTAGTTAATGACTCCTCTCTAGTCCTTCTCTCTTCATTGTCTCTTCTCTCTCCACTCTCTTCACTCCGATGAATCGCACGATCCAAAACAAGAGGAGAAACTTGCGGCTGATGAACGAGTTGGAGGGACTTGTTGTATCTCTTTAGAGGACAGGAATAAAAGGCAGGGCCTCCCCTTGACAAGAAGTCGTAACTTGCCTGACGAGTGTGACCGCTAGAGCCCCGCCCATCCTTCCCAGTGAATCTACGGAGGGAGGAGCCACAGGAGCAACAAGAGGGACAGTGACACGCCTCCGTTCTGACTAGTTGGGACGTTGAGGACCATTGCTGGTTAGGTAAATAACTAGTGTGACTAGGAGAGGTTATTCTAGAGAGACTAGGAGAATTGAGTCGGCCTGGTATACTAGAGGACATCCTTGAGGGTCGGGCATTAATTGGAGAAGGTTTGCCGTGCTGTAGTGTAAGGAAAGGAGGAGGGAGGGACTGCTGGGGCTGTTTACTGATGACATCGTGTACCGAAATGACAGAGTTTTTCCTTGAAGGTACGACTTCATCATTCGTTGCTAGGGTACTTGTCTTGACGTCTTTATTCTCTTCCTCGGAAAACTGTACAGCTACAAAGTAACTACCCGAATCACTCTTTGGAGGTGACACACCATTTTCTTGAGGCTCCACCCTCTCTCCCTCTTCCTCTTGGTTTTCAAGATGGTCATATTCTAAAGATCCTTGTCTCTCTAATCTATTCTCGGCAAAACTCATGGGATCTCTTCCATTTTGCAAGGGCTCTTCCGAAGTCGGATAAAACGGCTCGACTTGAACGCAGTACTCCTCCAGTGGGAATATTACATTATCAGACGAAGACTCTGAGAATATATTGAAAGGTTCGTCGACTACCAGAGGTGGTGGGTGTGGTTTAGGATATGCTTCCTCTTCAAGGCCGCAGAGGTCAGGCGAGTGAGACGGAGAGAATATTGCTCGCTGCTTAGAGACGCAGCCTTTGAGAGCTTCAAGCTCCTTCTGGAGGGACTGGAGGTGAGACATTGGGACATCAATCGGACTAGCATTGTGGCGGTCAGCCTTGTCCTCCTGCAGGAGTGCTGGGAGGATCGTCTCTTCTGGGAGACTATTCCTTGACTTGTTTTGAAATTTCTGATATTTTCTTAATTTTTTCTCTCCTTTTCCTCCTTCGTCCACCAGGTTGGTGGTGTCCACTGAAGTGAGACTACTTGATTTACCTATTCTTGAGAACCAGGTCGTTCCTTTCGGCCTATATCTAACTGGTTTGATCTCTTCCTCTTCTAAGTCTTTTCCAGCTTGTTTTTCCATTATTTTATCCGCTGGACAAAATCGAGAGAAATCTGTTAAACCGGATACAGTTGCATTGTCCTCTTCTGAAGACGAGGCCATCTTTTTTTGTTATTGTTCTAAATAATGCACATACAATAGTATCCCTATGAGTATACGGAGGTTGCGCGCAAAAAGTGGAAGCATCGGCGCTGTATCTATGCTCACTAAGTAAAAGGTATCTCTACATTAAAATCATTATTACAGCCATTTAATAATGCTTATTTATTGTCAGTATTCTATACTTAATTTTTAAAATTTGCTTCTTATTTCTGGTTTCAATGGTTCAAGAGTACAAATACATACATTTTAATTTCTAAAAAAATCATTATTTTCTAGATTATTGAAGCATCATCATGCATGAATATAAGATAGTGATTTTAGGGCCTGGTGGTGTCGGTAAAAGTGCATTGGTGAGTTATTTTCATCATTCATATGCTAACACATGATGCATTATAAACCTCAAATACATGGCTGTGAACAAGCAACAACTTTTTTTCATTCATTGATGCAGACTGTTCAGTATGTTCAAGGGATTTTTGTTGAAAAGTATGATCCAACAATTGAAGATTCTTATCGCAAGGTTTACAACTAGTTAAATCTTAATAAATGATTATTATTATATAACATGATTGCAGCAAGTTCAAGTTGATGGACAGCATTGTATGGTTGAAATACTCGACACTGCTGGTACTGTAAGTGATTCATGAATTTGCATTAAGTTTTTGTACTTTAGATGCAGTTTGAAGCTATGAGAGATATATACATTAAGAATGGGAAAGGTTTTGTATTAGTCTACTCCGTCACTTCGAGACTGACATTTAATGATCTGAAAGAGCATAGGGATCACGTTATAAAAATAAAGGACACTGATAATGTCAGTATCATCAGAAAAAATTATCTTGGCAATGATATTTGTTTCTGTAGATTCCAATGCTTCTTGTTGGTAATAAATGTGATTTGGAAAATGAGAGATGCATCAGTAAAGAAGAGGGGCAGAGTCTGGCCAAGGAATGGAATATCCCATTTATGGAATCATCAGCAAAAACTATGCATAATGTTTCAAATGTCAGAATACAGCATGCATAAAATTTAATTGATTTTTCTCATTTTTAGATTTTTGAAAATCTTGTTAGACAAATCAATGGTGATCAGCAGCATGTATTAAGACTGGGAACATGGTCTCAAACTGAAAAGAAAAGATTTTGCTCAATTTTATGATGGCAAAATTTTTATGCTGTATAGATCTAAAGAATTCAATAATGCAAATATTACTTTATTTTTTGCAAGCTAATAGAAATAAACAAAACGTATGAATTAATTAACACGCATGATGCATCAATGATTCTATTTTTAACTCGTGTTCTAAAAATAGATCAATCCTCGTGATTTCTATTTTTAGCAGCCAATCAAATAGAAGCCACGCCTATTTAAAATATTGGCAGCTAAAAGCTCTTCGCAGACTCCCTTTTTGTGGATTGTGGAATTGGAATAACTGATTTTGATACAGTCTCTGTGTCTGTTATCTAGCCTCAGCCCTTCATATCTCTTCAGATTTCTTCATAGTACCTGTATTTTCTCGGTGAGGATTTTTGTAGTCTGTTTCTCGTAAATATACGCCAGATAGGTCATGGGCCCTTGCTAATAATGTGGTTTTGGGAGAAAATGTAACTTACGAGTGTGTATGTAGCATTAAACTCTATTTATGATGTCCTTAGGCCATTATCCTCCTTGTATTCATGTCAGTATTTGTGAAATTGAGTGCATTATGTCTTGAGCATTGGGTGTGGCTCTATTAGTTACATTATGTTCGTGGAGTGTACTCTCCCATTATGATGTGAATCATGGGTGTCTACACGTGTTTTGACTCTGTCTAATTGTTGTTGGGTGTGAGAGAGTCAGGGGAGAGTTCCTCTTGTTATTGTTGCATGTGCCCACTGCCCAGTAAATGGCATTAGGATAATGAGATGTACAGCACTTCTAGACACATCATGTTTGGTCATTTGGATTAATATTGTTATTTTTAGTGTCAATTTGTATGTTTGTGTGTGTATGTGTGTGTGTGTTTGTGTATTTGTAAAGGATTCCTAGTATGTTGATCTCATTTTGATGTAGACCTAACTCAATTTTTCCTTGGAATAATGAAGACAAGGAATTTGCTTATAATGATTATTTGTTTTGATATGGAACTTACCTCTCTTTTTCTCCTCTCTTCCTCTTTCCCCCTCTCTCTCTCCTCTCTTCCACAACAGATACTACAATGCGTGAGTACAAGTTGGTTGTCTTAGGATCTGGTGGTGTAGGCAAAAGTGCTTTGGTGAGAGATTTATGTCTTCATGTGTTATACTTACATCATTCATCCTTCCTCCTTTCCTCATCTCTCTCACTTACTCTCTCTCACTCTCTCTCTCTCTCTCTCACACACACACTTACTCTCTCTCTCTCCCTCTCTCTCATTTATATAGACTGTGCAATTTGTACAAGGTATCTTTGTAGAGAAATATGATCCTACAATTGAAGACTCGTACAGAAAGGTAAAAAGAGGGAGAATGCCATCATCATACATGTACATGTACTTATTTAAATTACATTGACTCTTACCCTATCTTTTTCTGTTTGTTTCTTAGCAAGTTGAAGTTGACGGTGCTCAGTGTATGCTGGAAATCCTAGACACTGCAGGAACTGTAAGTAAACATAATCACCAACAATTGGACATCATACCAACATCATGTACTGCATGCTCTGTGACAGTGTTATGTGTATAATTGTACATTCTGTGAATGATTGTGGTTGTGAATCAGTGGCCTTATTTGGTTAACATGATGGAGCCCTGTCAGGAATTTGACATTAAATTATGATCAATGATGCTTCCTTCCTCTTTAATTAGTCTTGTTTATCCTTTATTTGACACTTCTCTCTCTCTCTCTCTCTCTCTCTCTCTTTCTCCCCCCCCCCTCTCTCTCAGGAACAATTCACTGCAATGCGTGACCTGTACATGAAGAATGGTCAAGGCTTTGTTCTTGTCTTCTCCATTACGTCTCAGTCAACATTCAATGATCTTGGTGACCTCAGAGATCAGATCCTCAGAGTGAAAGATGCCGATGACGTAAGAACTTTATAAAACTTCCCATATTTCATATTACTCTCTCTCTCTCTCTCTCAGGTCCCAATGGTTCTAGTTGGTAACAAGTGTGATTTAGAAGATGAGAGAGTCGTAGGGAAGGACCAAGGTCTCAACTTGGCACGACAATGGAACAACATTACATTCATGGAATCATCGGCCAAAGCTAAAATCAACGTATCAGAAGTAAGAGTGGCAGCTTTTATGATACATTTTGTGTTTACCATGTAACAAATTTTTGTTTTTATACTTGCGAAGAATCAATAATGTAATACACACTTTCGATTTGTTTATTCTTTCTCTTTCTTTATAGATATTTTATGATCTCGTTCGTCAAATAAACTCGAAGCAACCCGAGAAAACAGTGAAAAAGAAGAAGGGTTGTACTTTATTGTAACTTCATGTGGACATACTATTAATTATTATTATTATCATTATTATGTGTATGAGGTTCTGACTGCTTTATTGTTTCTCTATCTGCGTTTCTTAAATTTTTTTCTCTCTTTGTCTCTAGGATGTCTTTCTCTTTTTGATTTATCATTATTATTATTATTATTAATTATTATTATTATTCCATTAATTGTACTACAACTCCTATTATTAATTTTTGTTATTATTAATGTTATAGAATAATTTTAAATTACGGTTTGAGATGTCAAAAGTAGTAGCAGACCACCATTGACATTAAAATTGCTTTCATGCATTCTGACCACACCCATATACCATCACGCTTTCTTTAAAATGGCGGATGAACAAACAGCAGAAGTTGTCGAGGAAGTAGTAGCAGAAAAAGGAAAAGAAGATAGTCAAGAGCCAGAAAACTGTTTAGAAGAAAAGGAAAAGCTAATGTCCGAAATATTGGATATTCAGAACACGCTGCACGACTTGTCCCAGCGATTAGACTCAGATAGTCTAGAGCGAGAAACCCTCGCAGAAAACTGTTCAGAAGAAAAGGAAAAGCTAATGTCCGAAATATTGGAGCTTCAGAACACGCTGCACGACTTGTCCCAGCGAGTACACTCAGTGAAGGAGGAGAATGAACAGCTACAAGCAGACAATCAGGTAAAATACTGTATATATATATTCATTATTTAACATGTAGTACACAAATATAATTCAAATACTCTTCTTGTAACAGGTGTTAGATCAATACATTCAAGGACTCATAGAAAATTCTGATATTTTTCAGCCTACGTTAAAGTGAATTGGATATCAATCATAAATTGTTTGAATAACTACACTACATACAGTATCATGTCAGTATGTATATACATAATACAAAAAATTTTTTCTAAAATTGAATTATTTTTTGTATAATGAGTACAGCTATCTTTGAATGTTTTGATACAGTTCAATCACAGGTTCCTTAAGCACACGTTCCAGCCCACAATAGTTCTTAGCAACAATGGCTTTAGCCATATTACTCAGTGATGGTGGTTGTAAATTTATTTGAGAATCAAACTGAAATAATCTTACCAACTCGCGTCCACTTTCTACTAAATCTCCAGAAAGATGCCACGGAAGGCAAGTGATGTAGTCCAGTAGCTCTTGACGTTTCAAGATTGTCCTGTGATTCTCACGGCTTAGCATGTTATGTAATGCCATCAAGTTAACATAGAGACAGTCTCTTTGCAGTACATCAAAGTCTGGCATTGATAGGATGGGACTGGTACTAGGTATTGGAGGCTGGTAGAAGAGTCTTACGTATGGTATGAATGTCTCCCAGATGTAGTGTTCTTTCAGTTCAGCATCTATGAGTTCTTCTGTTGTAGCCATTGCAAGGAATTGTGATATGCAATCGTTAATTAAGAGGATTTGTTCTGTGGATAGGAGGTCAGTGGAAATCAAGAAAAGGTGAGCAAAGAATGTTGCTCTGTGATAACTAAAGAAAGGAGAGAAGTTTCAATGTCTATACAGCAGCAGTGTAAGTAAGGTTTCCCACAAAGCATGCTAAGTGAGCTAAGCAGCATGCTTGCTTCATGAGCTGACAAGCACTGAATAGAGTTTGGACTTTGGAACAATTTTTAAAATTTGTAAAAAAAGTCCAATTTTGATCTTAAAGTTTCTAGTTTCTACACATAATAAGTACATGTATATACATTAGAAAAATTATTAAAATGGAAAAATTTCTCCTTGATAAAATAATGGCTCCAAAAACATTAAAAATTTTTATTAGATTTTTTGATGCAAATTGATGTACTTATGCTATGTAGAAAGCTTGACTTGATTCTGACTTCAATTTTTCAAGTTACAGCCATTTTAAGAAAACACCAAAATTCTGAACAATACCCAAGGCTATAGCCCATGGTTTTTTCCAAAAAATGGCTCCGAAATCACCCCCTATTTTTATTACATTTTCTGATACATATTGATGCCCTTATGCTATGTAGAAAGTTTGAGTTGATTCCGACTTCAATTTTTCAAGTTACGGCCATTTAAAGAAAAGGTCAAAATTCTGAAAAATACCCAAGGCTATAGGTTTTTTCCGAAAAATGGCTCCAAAATCACCCCAAATTTTTATTACATTTTCTGATACATATTGATGTCCTACTGCTGTGTAGAAAGTTTGAGCTGATTCCGACTTCAATTTTTTGAGTTACGGCCATTTAAAGAAAAGGTCAAAATTCTGAAAAATACCCAAGGCTATAGCCCATGGTTTTTTCCGAAAAATGGCTCCGAAATCACTCCAAATTTTTATTACACTTTCTGATACATATTGATGCCCTTATGCTGTGTAGAAAGTTTGAGCTGATTCCAACTTCAATTTTTTGAGTTACGGCCATTTTAAGAAAACACCCAAATTCTAAAAAATGGCTACTCTAAATTTTATAATCATCACTGTTTTTTGCTGCATGTACAAAACTTTGTAAATATCCTACAACTCACTTCATTAGGATTGGCTGGATCTCTTCCACATATCCAATGAAATAAAATTCATCTTCATTGAGGTAACTCAAATTCATCATGCTTTCCACAACTTTTGATTGTATCAAGTATGGATGTGTTTCTGATGTATAGCTCAACACTAGGAGGAGGACAGCGACAGCTTGGATGCTCTTAAGGTCAAATGTTTTTGTCGTTGCTATGCTCATTAGCTGCTCAATGGCTTCTCTGTTTGTAGCTAAAGTCAAGTGAGTCTCTGGTAATTCACATAAACTATAATAGACAGAATAATAATTATAAAAGCTAATCATTTAAAGAGGATCTGTTACTTTGCCAATGCGCCAACAGATGATCGTATACACTCCCAAATTGTTACCATATCATCTTTGTCATTCTCTTCCAGCAATTCAGGTACTATTCTAACTTGTACAAGACTCTGGATGCATTTCTCCAGTCCACCACGCTTAAGAATTTCTCGTCTCAGTTGAAAAGTTTCTGCAAGGTTCCAGATTACCATTAGTATTTGTCCTTGAAGCAGCTGTAGCTCTAAGGGTAATGCATGCCATTGACAGGAAACAAGGCAAGTGTGGAGTTCAAGCAACTTCTCAAGTCCTTTTTTCTGTATGAAGTAAACTTTGTTTGCTGATACTCTTGGCTCAAGCCATGGAAGTGAATAATCAAAAGCAAGGCGTGTCATGAAGTTGTCTTCTTCTCTAATTGATTCCAGTGCCTGGAATATAGTGTCGTCTTGCTGTTGCATGCTGTAGCTCAGAGGTACTCCTAATCTCTGAAAAGTTTCAAGCAAATATTGTATCCATGCCATTCCTTCGTCTAGTTCCTTACACTGCGCTGTGGAGTGGTATCTCACTGTTAGGGTGTCACCACTTCTGAGGCGGAGTGACTTCAGCTCAGTGCTGGACTCTAGGATCACAGACCCGAACAAGATGGCCTGAAGTGGTTCAGGAATTTGACACTCCTTCTCTATCCGGGCCTTCACTTCTGCCACAGTGGCTGGAAGGGAGGGAAAGGACAGTATCTTCGTTGAAGAAGAGGCTCCATCTCGGGCTCCATTGCCTTCTTCTTGTGATGTACATTGAAGTATAAATTTGAGACTCTCTTCCATAATGGGACAGTGAAAATCTCCGCCCATTTAATTTATAGGTAATTTATGTATATAAAATTAGTTTTGATATAATGTATGTGTATGCCAAGTGTACATGACATGTATTAGTTAAACTACTAAAATTATAAAGTTCAGCATTAGTTTTTAATTTGAGTGATTTTGAAGAGATACAGACCTATGCCTCCCGTGCTCCAAATGATCATCGTTCAGTATCTCGTATTCACCCCTATTCATACGACAAGGCATATTGCAAACATTTTTTAGCTTCAGCCAAATGCGAGAAAATACGTACTTCCAAGCTATATATAGCAATGCAATGATCATTGGTAGAACTGCTAGGATAGCCTGACAATTTGATGCAACATTCACTTTCCAAAAATGATTGTGAGCATTATCATAGAGTATAATCATGTCTCCGCAAGTGATACCGTTAATGATGATCAAGTTACTGAGAAGGAGAGTGTCTATTGTATTCTGATGCTTATTTTGGTATGGCTGTATGATGGAGTGAAGCACCAGGAAAATGACCAAAAGTGTCTCCATTATGAAAGCGGATTCAGTGTAGTTGGGTATATAGTACGATAGTTGTATCAACAAACGGTAAACGAAGTACATTCCAGCAAAGTAGCGGTGCTTGTCCCTAAAGCTGCCATAGAAACGGTCATAAAATGGTTTCATTTGCTTATACATGAAACCTTTAGTGAGAATGCAACCAATCCAAGATTCACTGGCATCAATATCAAAATATGAGAGAACAGAAGTGACCAGTGGATAGAGTAAAAGCATGAAGGATGGTACTACTAGTACTATTAGGAAGGCAATTGCTGGTATTGCATACCTTAAATGCTTTGAATCAAAGTAGCTCAGTTCTCCATAGAAAGCAGCACGGTGGCTAAGAATATTGTAACCTTCCCCATACAAAGGAGCTGGCTGCAATATTAGGAGAGAAATCTCAATGGCACATGTAAAGAACAGAACAAAGAGAGCTGATATTCCAATCAGTGCAGAGTTTTTAGCTGTTGTGAACCTCAGGAACCTATTGCAACAGTGACATTTTTGAGAGAAACACTTCAGAAAGAAAACAATGATAATGATCAGTAATACACAGTATAGTCCCTTGAAGTAACCCAATGAGATGATGTCCATGTTGTTTGCATTATTGAAAATGCAAAATGACAATTTTTTGAAATAAAAGAATTTGAGCATGAGAGGAAAGTAAAAGATGCGGATGAAATTCCAATAAACTTGATATTCAAGACGCGACAATTCAATTGCTCGTGTGATGGACAGTGAACAGAGAATATGACTATAGAGAAGAAAACTTTGAGTGTAACCACTTGTCACGTCAAATCCAGTAAATATAATAATGCCAAAAACCAAAGTTATTGGTATTATTTCTGCCGCCAGGAAAATAAAGATTCCTTTTAGCAGACAGTCTTTACTCTTTTTAGCACATGCGAGACGATTGTTTGTATGATAGTATGCTGTGTAGCCAGGCTTACACTTTCCACACAACACTCCTGCCCTGTTATGCTGGCATTGGAAGTCTTGATGTTGATGAAGTTTAGAAGGAATTTGTACATAATTTCTGCCAATATAGCTACGACAAAAAAAGCTACAAGGGCTGGATACAAACACCCTCCTGTTTGTTGAGGATTGGTCAAGGTATCCACACCAAATTCCTTTCACAATGGTGGCTCTGAAACTCTCAGATGTTGAGTTGCAGCTTATTATTCCATAAAAGGAAGACCAACTGCACACACAGGAATTTTTAATTTTATTATACTTAAAACCAGGAGGGCAGTAGTCAATGTGTATGTTTCTAATGATGTGTAGTAGAGGCTTGAACATGGTTTGAAATACGACAGTAGCGTTTGAGTTTTCAGGTCCAAAGATTGTGAAAGCACCATTATTAATGTATGTATTTTTCAGAGTCACACTCGCATTGCTCTTTTCTTCTATTATTGCCTCAAAAATTACAGATTTCAGAGGAACTAAGTTACTTGACTCATCCTTTAGCGTCAGATTTAAATTTGATTCCTCGCCTGAATACACTGTCATGTTACTTTCATAAGGATCTTGTTTTGCAACTGCAGTAGCAACTTCAGTGCTCAATTTGCCAGTAAAGTAAAAGTTATCATGTTGAAAAATGTCGTCAGGCTCTATTAAGTTACTAACATCTGCTGAGTATTCTAATACGCAAGGAAACAGTGAGGGCAGATAAATAGAGCTGCCTCGTGTAGCATTGTTGTTTATAAATTTGACATGCACATCCTGGCAACGTTCTGGAATGTGAAATCCATTTTTGCAAGAAAACAAAAACGGGCACAATTCTCTAGAATAAAGCATGTGACCGTTTGTAATAAATGAATAAATAGCTCCACCATATTCACTAGCATTGTTTCCTTTGAATGTTATGCTTGTTGGTGAGGATAACAATAGGCTAGCAAAATTGAGTGAAATTGCTCCACCAAATGTGCTGTTGTTATTCAAAAATAAAGCGTTGCAATTTCTGAAAGTAACAGTAGACATTACAGCACTCAAAGCTGAACCAATATTTCCCTCAAAATGTAAGTAAGAATGAAACTCGACTTTAACTTCCAGCACGGAGACTGCTCCAAACCCAGCTTTAAAAGAATGCTGAGAAAGAGAAAAGACGTGATTCTCATTGAAGGAACAATTTGCAAAAACCGGCTGTATCACTCGCTCATTTAAGTTTAAAGCAATAGTGAAGTGACGGCTAACGTCAACTGCAAAACCAGATCTAGCACTATTTTTTGTCCAACTGCAATTGCTTATGTTAAATTCATGTATGGAGGCACTGCTGCCGCAGTCAATGCTTAGACCACCACCAAAATTTGCTGTATTTGACTCAAAAGTACTGCAATTTAGCACTATGATAGATCTACTTATGCTTTTGTTACTTGTGCTGGTGGTCGAATAAATTTCTAAACCGCCTCCATTTGAAATTGTAGAATTTGTGGCTTTGTTTTGCCGGAAAATTAGACCATTCATTTCAATATAATTATACTCATTATACATCAACTTTATTGCTGCACCTCCACCACTTCCTGCTTCATTTCCTTCAAAGATGCAATCGTGTATATGCAATGCTTGCCTTCTTCTTGCATGCGTAATGTACACAAGCAATCCTCCCCCATGGGCTTTCCCATAATTGTTGCTTGGTTTTCCCGTGTATAATTTCATGTTATTCACAAAACGACAACTAGATATGTTATAGTATGAGCGATATAGAGAACCATTGGATGATATTGCCATGCCCCCACCTTTTATATATATCTTTATACCCTGTAGGCTAGCTCCAGCTTTATTTCCTTGTCCATTGTAAGTGAACTTTGAGTCCTTAACTTCTATGTATCCTGTTACATTTGAAAGCAATAAGCCTAAACTTATACTCTTGGTGATTTCCACATCCCGTATGATAACATTTGTACAATTATGAATCATGATAGCAACTGGTGTTAGCATAATTTCTTTCCTCAAAAAGCCACATCCAATGAACTTGAGATTATACAGTCTGAGTTGGAAAACAGAGTCAAAAACAAGTCCAGATGATAAATGATTGCAACATACTATTACATTCCTAGAACCTTGCCCTTCTATTTTAATGTGCATCAAATTAGTCAGCTTTATTACCTCATCTGTCAAAACATTGAAGGTTTTCTTAATGAGGATCAGAGTATGGCTTGTAATAGGTTTACAAGTAAGAGCATCTCTCAAAGAGTAGAAATGGGTCACTTTTTCATACTCACTGTAGTGACTCTGGCAGGATTTGTTGCAGTTGGATACCACAACAATTTGATTGTAATACTTGCTTGATTGTTCATCTGCAGCATAAGACCATCCAATCAAGGTTAATAGTAAAAGAAGGAAAAATCGGAAAAGTAGCATCTTTTTCTTTAGTAGATTTAAAACTTTGGGGTTAGAATTGTACTGAAAGTAAAAATGCTCTTAAGTTGGGTCAATATGCTGATGCTAATCAATAACTATGAGATCACTTGTTTACAAACAGCTAAAACCATTATGGAAAACTTCACAAGTATAGCTAGTTGCGCATGCACAGAAAAGTAGTCTGCTGTTTTGTTTAAGCATAACAACAATCTCAGGAAAGAGTGTTAAAAACTCGTAAAAATCCCAATTTGATTAGAATCAGCTCAAACTTTCTACACAACACAAGTAGACTATCTATATGTAGATCTATATGCATGAGAAAAAATTTAACAATAGCTGCATCTTTATAGTAGAGATTAAACAAATGTGATGGCATGTTCAGCAAACTAGCTAGGGCCAATGCATTTCAATATCAGTTTACTTATAGTAAGCTAGTGTACAATTTCACTTCCTGAAGATAAGAATCTTAGCACCCACCTTATAGTCTCTACAATCATGAATGTCTACACAAGGACTGGTGCTGCTAAAGTGAGTGATGTGAGACAGGTCCTCTCTTCTCAGTTTGGTATCAGTGGAAGTGAATTGAAGAGACTCTCAACAAGGCATCACTCTGAGGGACACTTTAGGATTTCTGGTCCTCATGAGATATTACACAAAGTGTTAAAGCTTGAGGACAAGTGCCCCAAAGGCTGGAGGCTTGAAAAAGACAGCACACTCGAGGATTCATATCAATGTGTGCAAGTTGATATAACATACTCTGATGGTACAGAAAAAGCATTGACAGAATTTATGAAGCAGTTTCAACAAGAAAATAAAGTAAATTTATTAGATAATTTATTTGGTGTTATTTTTACAATTTCTGTAGCTGTCTTTTAATTATGCTATCACACTTCATAAAGTTGATGAGTGTAAGTTCTTTGGTTACAATCCAAACACTTCACTGATGCCGATGTTAAAGGTTAACATTTCTGGCGACAAAACTGGTTATGCACAGAATTGTGACCAGTTTCGTTTAGTCTTACTTCCTTTTTTCTCAGACTGTTGGTATGAAATTGATTCTATAAGTACAATATTACTGGTGTTTATCCTATAGGATATTGTGGACAGATAGTAATGGAACATTTGCTTTTCAAGGGACAGGGAATCATTGAAGAATGGTTGAGATTTTTGCAAAAAAACACTCTCTCCTAATTTAGTTTTTGTTTATCACTAACTTTTTACAACTCTTTAGTGCTTTGATTTCAACAAATGATGTTATTTGAATGTAAAAATTATTTTAAAATAATTTATAAGTTTGACAGTGGTCAGTATCATTAAAAAAGTACTCTGAGTACACACACACACACAATTATAAGTGTTTAATAATTTAACTATTATTACCTCTTACTACCTTTAGCATTGCAGCTTTTACAAGACATACTAGCAGCTATTACAAAGATTGCTATCACAAGTATCAATAGTACTACTACAAGAAAGAGCATCAAAGAGAACAATGCTATCTTTAGTGTGCCATAAACTTGAAATGTTTTCAGCTGAAAATCGACAAGGCTTTCTTTATTGACTGACACTATAAGATATGTGTCATCAATTTGGGTGGTGCATAGAAATCCGTTTCCAGTATCACAAGTGGTAATTGCATGAGAAGGATTTGCTGGTGTCAGTTGTTTATCAAGCTGAAGTCCAGTAGTATTGTATTGAATTCTCTCTACTGTAACATTCCCCAAAGCACTAACACCAGTATCTATAGCAATGGCCACGTAATAAGCAGAGGAATCGGTAATGTTAAAGGACCAAGTTCCATTGTCTGGAAATAAACAAGGAGATTTGTCAATCGGATCTATTGTTGCATCTGGAGGAAAAAATGAATCATACGTAGTTTGGCTATTGAATAGGTAGAGACGTGCTGGACAGGTAGAACCAGAATTATTGCTGATACTAACATCATAGAGAAGTGAAGACCCAGGTGTGAGATAGACTGGCTGATCTCCATCAAGATAATTATAATTATATCGTGACTTTCCAGTTAGTTTGGGAAGGTTCTTATGCAAGATAGCAGTATATTCAGGCGGCTTAGAAATGCTCTGGTATACATCAGCTTTTAGTTCCAGGTCTGGTTTCATTGCAGTTACTGTTACTGCTGCTGATGATATAGTTGAGTTAATTTGTAGAAGAAAGGTGAAAGGTTCAGACTCACTAGCATCACCTATTATGGCATTAAGACTGTAGTGTTGAGACTTTAGCTCTGTTGTCCACAAGTAGCTGTTGTATCCAACCAACATCAGTACTATGACTGCCAGAAGAGCAATGATTGTAGCTGTGAGACACTTGAATTTCTTAGTACATGGTTCTTCTTCTATAATACATTGAGAATAGCACACATAAATAACTAGCATAACTTTAACTTACCAGTTGGAGGAGAGTTCTCATTAGCAGTGTTAGTAGCATTATAACCATTAGAACCACTTCCACTTATGCTCCTACCTTGTATAGTCCCTATCTCAAATTATTAGTGAAACTTCAGTATCATTACTAGATACTCTACCTGCTAATAGATTAGCATTCTCACCAGAGTCTACAGCTTGTTCAGGTTGTTTATCTAGAAAAAAAGAATTAAAAATTGTAACTGCATGCATCTATCAATGTACATAGCTCAGGACTTTGTGGTCCACTTCCTTCTTCTACTATTGAAATAGAAGCTATCATGATACAATAAGTTTAATTTAAAATGGAACTATTTCATACCTTTATTTTTAGCAGCCATTATTCAGAAATGTGATAGAATCACATGATCATAGAGTAGATCTATTTCCTGTAATAGGAGATAAGTTACATCCTTTTACTCACTGGTGTTATCATTGCGGAGTGAATCATTACTAGATCTAGAAATTCCTATACATCATAAGATCTGCATGGATCAGATTCAGCATGTTTTAACATATCAAAAAGCAAAACCATGTTACTATGCAACAATTAAAAACCCACAAAATATTGAACTGCAGCAGTAATAGATAACTATAAATAATACTTACACAGAATTCATGGAGCAATTTGAACAAAAGAATAAAGTAATGATAACTATTTTATTTTTATAATTTCTGTAGTTGTCTCTGAATTATGCTATTACGCTGTATAAAGTTGACGAGTGTGAGTTCTTTGGTTATGATACAAACACTTCACTGATGCGCCAATGCTGAAGACTAACGTTTCTGGTGACAAAAATTGATTATGCACAGAATTGTGACCAGTTTCATTTAGCCTTACTTCCTTATTTTTTGGACTGTTGGTAAGAAATCGGTTCTATACGTACAATATTACTGGTGTTTATCCTGTAGGATATTGTGGACGGATAGTAATGGAACACTTGCTTTTAAAGGAACTGGGAGTCGATAAATTTAATTAGATTTCATTTTGATTATAAGAGATTGTGGTTTTAAGGCTATTTTTGAGTAAATGTTTTACAAAAACACTTGCACATAATTAAATACTATTTTTTATTGATTAAAAAAATTACTGTAGGCATTGTCATCATATCTAATTTATAAATCAACATTATAATTGTTAAAAATTCCACCCAAATTAATTATAATTCACAAATTTAAGTAGATCTATTCACCAATCACTTGTTCTCCACTTGTTTCAGTATTAGTTTGTTGTGCAGGAGAAATTAAAGAAATGTGGGCATCATCAATTGTAGTATTGTGTTTTTTATAAATTCCAACAGCTTTTATAATGATTGCAATCAAGAATAGTGTAAATACTACTACAAATACTAATAGCAAAATGAGGCTGAAACAGGACAATGCAACCTTTTGTCTATTATAAACGAAAAAAGTCTTCAGTTGAAAATTGATAAGGCTTCCTTCATTGATCAACAATATAAGATATGTGTCATCAATTCCGGTGCATAGAAATCCGCTTCCAGTATCACAAGTGGTAATCGTATGAGAAGGATTTCCTGATGTCAGCTGTGTATCAAGCTGAAGTCCAGTAGTATTGTATTGAATTCTCTCTACTGTAACATTCCCCAAGACACTAACACCAGTATCTATAGCAATGGCCACATAATAAGCAGAGGAATCAGTAATGTTAAAGGACCAAGCTCCATTGTCTGGAAATAAACAAGGAGATCTGTCAGTTGAATCAATTTTTGAGTTTCGATCGCTAATAAACAAAAAATAGGTAGTTTGGTTATTAAATAGATAGAGACGTGCTGGACAGGTAGAACCAGAATTACTGCTAATACTAACATCATAGAGAAGTGAAGACCCAGGTGTGAGATAGACTGGATTATCGGGATTCGTAAAATAGTTATATCTAAATCGGTTCTTTTCACTAAGTTCATGAATGGTCACAGTATCCAAGACCTCAATGTATTCAGGTGGCTTAGAAGTGCTCTGGTAGATATCTGCTTTTAGCTCCAAGTCAGGATTAATAGCAGTTACTGTTGCTGATGATATAGTTGAGTTAATCTGCAGTAAAAAGGTAGATTCAGACTCACTAACATCACCTATTGTGGCATTAAAATTGTATAGTTGAGGCTTGAGCACTGTTGTAAACAAGCAGATGACCACAACTGCCACGATGAGCGATACAATGCCGGTGGCTATTATTATTATTGTAACTGTGAGACTCTTAACTTTCTCGATACAAGATTTCTCTATAACACATCAAGAACAGTAATAACATAAAATACCACATAGCTGGAAACTTTCATGCAAGGGATGAAACTTTTGCCAATACCATTTTCACAGATTTTAATTTCACAAGTCTCAACAAAAATGGCAAATCAGCAAAAGTTTCAGGCTATACAGTAACTAGCATTACTTACTAGTTGAATTAGGGTTCTCATTAGCAGGAGAATTGTTATTATGATGCCCAGGAGAACCTGTTTTAATGTAGAAGTAAAACTTTTATATAAGGACTTTACATAATGATGGTTCTCTAGCACTAGCTCGCTCACTGGGTGGTTCACTTATTTCAGGTTGCTGTGGCTGCCTGCCTATAAAAGAATAAAGCTAATGTGTATAACTAGTTGTTTAAGTACATTAGGCTGACAACCAAGATTTGGGTTTATTTTTTACCAAGTAGATCTAGTAGGGATTTATTAACCTCATAATGATGTAATCTGATTAAAAAACTGTGCATAAAAATATATATATAGTTTACTTGTCTACCTGTTGCTAATTGAGTATTTCCTGGATCATGATTTCTAGACTCATCTATAGGTTCAGAATCTAAATAAATAGTAAATTGGTAAAAATTAATTTCTAAATATACATGTTGGGTCTGATTCATGTTTCTGAATACTTTCTTCTTCTGGTTGACTTACTACTAAAGCAAAACCTACAATACAGTAAGCAAATATTATACTTGTATACCTAGAGGGTCCGCCATTGTCCACTGTGGGTCAATCACACCTCATCTCACAAAGGTTACTACTGAAATCAGGGGTGTAAATTATGATAGTATTGCTATTACAGGAAACAGCTCAGCTTTTTCATTTCACTGCTATAAACTATCCACATTATTCAAAAGTAGTAAATAAATAAAGAATTATAATAGTTCATAGATACACTGTTCACTCCAGTTAGTATTATGTCCCTATGGTGGTACTCTTTCAAAAGGAACAGTGTCCTTGAAACAAGAATCAAAGACTTTCTCTACAGCATCCCTTGCTTCCTTTTCAGTCACATTGTTGACACACAGTATGGACTGGGTGGCTCTCTCCTTCACACATTTCTACAATAAAATGTAAACATACTTAATATTATTATTTAACATTTTAAAAGTAAGAGTTAAACACATACTATAGATTGGGAAATTCTTGCTGCTAAAATAACTTCACTTTGATTAGTAGCAATGAAATTTTAACATGTGAAATATTTTCATAACTTATAACAAAATATTTTGAAAATACAAAACAGCAAAATGAAATAATGACAAAATCTTATACACCAATTATTATTGTAACATGAAAATCTCCCAATCTACGGTAGAAGGCAAAAAAAAATGGCCCAGGCTAAACCTTACATTAGACACAATTTTTACCTGTTGATGCTTCTTCCAGCCAAACTTTAAACGAGCAAAGTTTTCCTTCCAAAAGAAGCATTCACCACTAAGGTTGGCAGCACGTATCTACAGCAGCAAAAATCATTATCATAGTCATGTCAATCTCTGGGCTATTTTAAAATGGCCATAACTCCAAAATTTTTCATGAGAATCAACTCAAACTTTCTACACAGCATAAGGGCATCAATATGTATCAGAGAATGTAAAAAAAATTTGGGGTGATTTCGAAGCATTTTTTTGGAAAATACCATGGACTATATATAGCCTTGGGTACTTTTCAGAATTTTGGAGTTTTCTTAAAATGGCCGTAACTTGAAAAATTGAAGTCGGAATCAGCTCAAACTTTCTACACAGTGTAAGGACATCAATATGTATCAGAAAATGTAACAAAAATTTGGAGTGATTTTGGAGCCATTTTTGAGAAAATTATGGGCTATAAGTCTTTGCTTTTTTTAATTGCTACTTTTTAAAATTAGGTACAAGGTAGTTTTAAATGAGCAAGTACCAAAAAAATTATTTTGCATTATACATGCTCTTTGAACAAATTCAAATTAAAATCAACCTTTTGACAAAAGACCATGGACTATAGTATTTTTTCAAAAATAAGTCTGTATAACTTCTGATAGATATTGATATACTATTTTTAAGTATTTGAGCTCATTCTAATTAAAGGATTTTGAGTTACACTTCACCTCCGAACAAGCTTGATGATCTAAGTTTTTCCAATCCACATGAGCCCTGCAATGATCATAGGCATGTATCAGCTCGTGTGTCAATACATTAGTCATACAATCATCTGAATATATATTGTTCTCACACAGGACTATCTACAAATGATAAGAGAATAGCAATTGAATCAAAAAATAGAAATAGCACTAAAAAGTTAAGGCATAAGCTATGAATAATGTATTTACATAAATAATAATATATATTTACTTGATTTCTGTCTTCGTCAAATCCACCTAACAATCTATCACCACATGGCTCACAGACTAAATGACGTCCAACCTTTACTTCACTATTATATAAAGACATCATAGCTAGTACTGACATTAATAACAGAAATACTTACCAGCCAATTTCCTTCATTGCATTAAGCATGTAACGCACATATGAACCTACATGTACATGTATATTAATTTATGAACAAGCAAGTTTACATGTGTAAATTATTTATCAAGAATTTTGGCTGCCCCTTTAAAGGCTTTAATAATATTAAATTTTAGGGCTTACTTTTCAGAGATTTATGCATTCTGTCCCTGCACTGTTTATTGAGACGCTCATTTGATTTCCCTCCACCAACCCTCCCAGGAAAAGCCTCCTTTTCCTTGTCTGTAAGTCCAGGACTGTCAGAGGGACTGTCAGCCATGATTGACTGTAGGATCCAGAGAAAAGCAAGCATGCACAAACATGAAACACGTGAAACAACGTGGGCTAGTTTTACCCAAAAGATTTGCTGTATCATGAATATACTTTGCCACCACTGGAGCCTGTATGCTCTAGCAAACATAATTGGTAAGTATAAAGTACATTCTAGTTTTAATATTGTAGAGTATATCTGTCAGTCCCAAACTGTATAACTTTTACGTCTATTCATATGTACATGTAAGCACTTTAATTAGTTCATGCAGTTGAGGAATGAGATAATTCATGACATGAATACTAGTAATATAAGTTTGGGTGTGTCTCCTTGTCTCTAATAAAGATGCTTGCAGTTTTAGCTGTTGGAGTGTTCCTATTGGGACTAGCATCAGGTGCTTCACCTAATGCTAATCTACCTCATATTGTCATGATGCTTGTTGATGACTGGGGCTGGGCTAATGTTGGATATCATCGGAATCCACCAACATGTGAAGTTGTTACACCAAATATCGATAAGCTAGTTAAGGAAGGCCTAGAACTTAATCAGCACTATGTCTACAAGTTCTGCTCTCCTTCTCGCTCATCTTTAATCAGTGGAAGATTACCAATTCATGTTAATGACCAAAACCTGCTTCCAACTAATTACAATCCTGATGATCCAGTCTCTGGTTTCTCAGCTATTCCACGTAACATGACTGGTATTGCAGAGAAGATGAGAGGAGCTGGTTATGCTACACATCAAGTAGGCAAATGGGATGCTGGAATGGCAACATCAGACCACACACCAAAAGGACGAGGATTTCAGACTTCGTTTGGTTATTTTCATCATGCTAACGATTATTATAAGGAAACAGCTTCAGCTTGCAATAGAACTCAAATAGTTGATCTATGGGAAACAGATAAACCTGCTCATGGTATCAATGGTACTGGACCTGATAATTATGAAGAAGGATTGTTTAAGGAGAGAGTTCTTGATGTTGTAAGCAACCATGATCCTAGTACACCTCTATTCCTGTATTATGCTCCACATATTGTGCATACACCTTTGCAAGTACCTGATAGATATTTGAAATTGTTTAGTTTCATCAATGATCACGATAGACAGTATTATCATGCAATGGTTAACTATCTTGATGATGTTGTGGGTGAAATCACTGATGCTCTCAAGAATAAAGGAATGTGGGACAATCTTCTCTTTGTCACTAGCAGTGATAATGGTGGTCCTGTTTATCCTGGAGGAGGTGCTAATAATTATCCACTGAGAGGAGGCAAAGTAACCGATTGGCAAGGTGGTGTTCGTGTTAATGCTTTTGTATCTGGAGGGTATCTACCAGAGAAGATGAGAGGACAAAAGACTG
>NW_003546248.1:755751-806864 GCF_000090795.2 Amphimedon queenslandica | reverse complement strand
GGCAACTTATTTTAATCCAGATCGTGGTCCTATCTCACCTGATGCTTGTAAAATGGCTTTGGATACTTATGGAGGATTTTGGGGACCTTTTGTTTCTTAAATTACTGCTGCATGCATGCTATTCATTTTATATTTTGCTGTTTTGACTCTTAGACCTATGTGTAGCTGCATTGGATAGTACTGCTAAGAAGTGAAATGCTTTCAATCAGATTTACTTTGTAAATTTGAACATGCATTGTTTGCTAATTGAATTCATGTTATTGCTTTTTAATAGCCTATTGTTTTACTAAGTTTGGGTGTGTCTCCCAGGCTATAGTTTCTCATAAAAAGATGCTTGCAGTTTTAGTTGTTGGAGTGTTCCTATTGGGACTGGCATCAGGTGCTTCACCTAATGCTAATCTACCTCATATTGTCATGATGCTTGTTGATGACTGGGGCTGGGCTAATGTTGGATATCATCGGAATCCACCAACACGTGAAGTTGTTACACCAAACATTGATAAATTGGTTAAGGAAGGCCTGGAACTCAATCAGCATTATGCTTTCAGGTTCTGCTCTCCTTCTCGCTCATCGTTAATCAGTGGAAGATTACCAATTCATGTCAATGATTTGAATCTAGCACCAACTAACTACAATCCAAATGATCCAGTTTCTGGTTTCTCAGCTATCCCACGTAACATGACTGGTATTGCAGAGAAGATGAGAGGAGCTGGTTATGCTACACACCAAGTAGGCAAATGGGATGCTGGAATGGCAACATCAGACCACACACCAAAAGGACGAGGATTTCAGACTTCATTTGGTTATTTTCATCATGCAAACGATTATTATACAGAAATAGCTGGGAAATGCAAAATTCCAATAGTTGATCTATGGGAAACAGATAAACCTGCTCATGGTATCAATGGTACTGGACCAGATAATTATGAAGAAGGATTGTTCAAGGAGAGAGTTCTTAGTGTTGTAAGCAACCATGATCCTAGTACACCTCTCTTCCTGTACTATGCTCCACATATTGTGCATGCGCCATACGAAGTACCTGATAGATACTTGAATAAATTCAGTTTCATTGATAATCATCTCAGGCAGTATTATCATGCAATGGTTAACTATCTTGATGATGTTGTGGGTGAACTCACTGATGCTCTCAAGAATAAAGGAATGTGGGACAATCTTCTCTTTGTTACTAGCAGTGATAATGGCGGTCCAGTTCATGAAGGAACAGGTGCTAATAATTATCCACTGAAAGGAGGCAAAACAACTGATTGGCAAGGTGGTGTACGTGTCAATGCTTTCGTATCTGGAGGGTATCTACCAGAGAAGATGAGAGGACAAAAGACTGATGGATACATTCATTTGGCTGATTGGTATGGTACTTTCTGTGCTATTGCTGGTGTTGATCCAACTGATGAAAAAGCTGCTAAAGCTAAGCTACCTCCAGTAGACAGTTACAACATGTGGCCGTTGATATCAGGTGAGACTGATACCTCCCCTCGCACTGATGTCCCTGTTAGTAATGTCACTTTAATCAGTGGAGATTATAAGATATTAATTGGTAATGTTAATGAAGCAGGATGGACTGGGCCTCAGTATCCTAATCAAACCAATCCTAATGGAGGAATAACAGCAATTGAGCATTGTGGTGATGATGGTTGTCTTTATAATATAAAGGACGACCCTGAGGAAAGGAACAATATTGCTACCAAAGAGCCAGAAATGCTGAAAAAGATGCAAGACAAATTGAAAAATTACCAGGCAACTTATTTTAATCCAGATCGTGGCCCTGTCTCACCTGATGCTTGTACAATGGCTTTAGATACTTATGGAGGATTTTGGGGACCTTTTGTTTCTTGATTATAAATAATTTAATTATACTGCTGCAGCTGTTATTGTGTAGTGATGCTGGTTTGTTTGCTATTTTAGGAATTTATTTTGCTTGCTTATCTGAGCTGGATCTAGCTGATAATGTATTTTTAAAAAAGGAGTGTTTTTAGGCGTGGCTACTGGCTAGAAATAGAGTTCAGAGATCATAGATGCCTTGGGGATAGTAAGTAGATCTAGTCTAGCCAGCTTTAGATTTATTTTAAACTTATTTATGTAGTTTTAGAAGACGTATACAAGCTCAGCTAGAGAGAGATGTAAGTGACTGGGTGATATTCAGATCACTATGTGAAACAAAACTTTACTTTTAGCTCTCAGAGTCCAGGCTGATGAGGAGGTTGGCTCAGTTGAGCTTATACCAGTTCTTCAAACTCTCAGAATTATGGAGTAAGCACCTTTTGCTCTCAGTAGGCATAAACACAAGAGCATGCATCCATTAAGCTACATGTATAAGGAAAACAACAATAATAATTATTACAGACTATCGTTACAGGTAGTAAAAGATTACCTCCAACTTCTTCAAATTTTATTGAGCGATTGAAATTATTCGGTGCTCATTTTAAGGAGAACATAGAGAAGGAGCTAAAGGATTTGAAGTTACCACCAAAAAAAGACAATAAATAGATCTATCATTTGTACAACACTCTCTATAAAGTCAATGTATATAATAATAATAACAGTCTAATAATATAATTTTCATAATAAATCTCTATGTCTATTTGCTAATTTGTCCCTTCTATTAAAATTTCTCTCTATCTAAAAAAAGAAACTATGACCGCCAAACTTGAGCTTCAAGAGATAACGTATCCTATTCTGACTCTCCTTGTAGATCAAATACTCAGTCTGCAATGAAAGAATTGATGCAGTAGCAGTGATGTTGCTTCTTCATGCATTACCTGAGAGAAAGAACTTGTGGAGTATTTTTGTTGACTCTTAGGCTTGCCCTGTGGTACAGTAACAGTCTTACCATCTATGGTAATAGTAGTGTCTAGAGCTGGGTCTGATGGAAGAGGGAGAGAAAAGTGTAAAAAGAAACAAATTAAAGAAAACAGAAAACTATAAATATTATAACAAGAAGCACATATAAGAAGGCTATTATTAGCTGACCTGGTTCAGTGTGACCTCTAGCTACAACACTGTCATGACCGGCAGGTGCTTTGACCAAAGAAGAATCATCTCGAGTGATGGAGTGCTCTTTTCCCAATGCAACCTCATTGAGAAACATGATCCCAATATTATTAGCACATCCAACTAATGTATATAAAAAAACATAGAATACCTGAATATTTTAACGATAGATAGTTATACTAAAGCATAGATGGTTAATAAAGAAAGGAATTACCAATCATCTACAGTAATAAGAACTTACTTCAAGTACTATACCGTAGGGCGCCTTTTTTTCGAGGGCTATGAATTTCGTGGATTTTTATTTCGCGGATTTAATTTTCGTGAATTTATGCCGTCTGCCATCTTGTACCGTATTGATTTGATTTTCGCGAATCTTTAAAAAAATCGCGAAATTTATAGCCCTAAAAAAAAGGCGCCCTACAGTATGTATTATTTAAAAAGACTAGATCATAATATTTACCATATCCTGCAGATTTGCTGTTTTCAGAGGCAAAGTAAATTCCTCTGCCGACCCTTCCCCCAGAGTGAGGCATTATACGTAGACCACTTTTCAAAATGGCGGCAACGACAGCAACGTTAGTTCCATGCCATAAAAGTCGTCTGTTCTCAATGGAGTCGTGAACAGAAAACCTTTCAGCCTGTTAACATAAGAGAAGTAGTAATAATTAATAATTGCTGCGTACATGCTAAATTTTAAAATTTTGTAAAAAATCCAATTTTAATCAGAATTAGCTCAACACTTACACACAACATAAGTATGAATCAAAAAATGCAATAACAATTATGAAGTAGCCACATAACATGTAGTATAGTCCACATAACATGTAGTATAGTCCCCATCACTATGACTACATACTATTAGGCATCAGACATAGTACTACTAAATTACCTCTCCATCTCTACTGACTCGCCATATATCAACTATTTCCAGTTTACGATAAGAAGGCTCGGTCTGTCTAAGATAGGTCTCTATTATCTTGTAGTCAGAGTCTTCCTTCTTCACGTGCTCCAGTTTTGCTTTTAGCGAGGCGTAGTTGACGTCAAACTCATGGGGAACCTCTTCAATATCGGGCTGCTCTGTCTTAATCTTGTCTTTCTGTAGCGACTGAGCTATCTCTATATCTCCTAGCACCTATGGGCAGTGAGTTTTAGAATAATATGATAATTTTATAAAAGTATAATAATTTATACAATTTTTTTACTTATCCCATAGTTAGCCATTGTGAAGCAGTATACACTTACATGTAAATGTGCTAAAAGTTCATCTAAAGCATTACTGTCAATATACCATAAATTTGGTGGAGTAAAATTTTGGAGTCATTGGTCTAATTTTAAAGACTGCAAATTTTCTAGCTCTATATGGCATACAACTGTCTTGCCTGCCTCCAGTTAAGTGATAAGGTGACTTACAGTTAACATGTCAAATTTCTTCTGCAGGTGCTCCTGGTTGTCAATGACAGGTGGTATCCGGCGACCAAAATCATGAGGAATGATTGTGTAAAATTTTGACGAGAGTTCACTAAGTTTAGCTCTTGAAGCTTTACTCTGGAGGGCCGATTCTAGTGCCTCTAGTGCCTATGGTAGTAAAATGACACACTATTATGTAAACTGGTGAAATTCCAGGCATTTCTAGCCTTTAGAGTTTATTTTAAAGCATCACCAATGAAATATAGCATACACGAGATTAGGTCTTACATGTACATGAAATACAAGAGTCACAAATGTACAGCCTAAGTACATGTACATGTACTCCTAATAGTATGTACCTCAAATCCTTTTGCAATCTGTGCTTTGCTGAGTTTCCCTAATGGCATTTTCTTTGTGTCTGTTAGACAAAAAACATTTAAATGAAGACCCAAAATATAATATTAAAATATCAAAAAAAGAACATTAAAAGAGAATCTTATTTTTACAGCCATCATAACTGACTCACCAATTTCAAGAGTCTTCATGGCTTCTCGGAACATGTCGTTGTCAAAGATAAGTTTGACCAGGTTCTGCGTTGGCTTGTCCAGAGTACAGGGTTTGATCTTCTTCGGTTTACCCGTATCCACGTCCTCAATTACATCCTATTCAACAACAACACTCATCATCATTCATCATTATGGCGTAACCAGCCCTTTCTCCACTCACCATTGGCTCATCCTCATCGTCGTCCCCTCCCATTTCAATGAGTGTGTATTTCCCGGCGTGAGGGGTGAAGGAGTCCCGGTCGGACCAGTCGTTCTTTGTCTTGTCTTTGAACTTTTTGGCGAATTCCTTTGTTGCGGCATCCATTGCGTGGAAAGGGCCTTTCATTGCATTCATGCCAGGCTCTCCGACACGGCCCCACCTGAGAAATAAAAAAAGTACAAATTTGTGATTAGTGCTATAATCTTTAAAAGTGAGGACTTTATTTGAAATTACATCACGCCAGCTGCAAAAACAATTAAATCAAATTATTATTCAATGCAACATTATACATTTTGACACTGACACCACCAAATTATTTATTATAATAATTTCGACATACTTCAATACAAACGCACCTATTCCATACGTGAAAATAGCCCGAGTTTTTATTACTAAGTAGTTGAATAACATAGAACTTGTTGTTGTTATGTCCAATGTTCGTCTGATTCAGCATGCAGTCCCAATCATCAACAACCTATCATTAAAGGTGCGTAAAGTGGGTGGAGTCTGTAACCGTGGTTACCTCGTAATTGGTGTACCAGGGTATGTGTGTGTCTACAGTTCTTTGTCGTTTTCCTTTCTCTTTCTTGTCGGCTTGTCTAAGAGCAGCAGCTGCTTTGCTATACGTCAGTTCGCCTTCAGTCGTGTCAATCTCCTCCTCTCCCTCATCCTCTGCTGGGTCTTCTGTCTTTGCCTGTTAATGGACATTAATAATAATATTAAAATGCTAGTATTTTTGTTTCAATTATTCTGATCATAATCACCCAATTATAACATAATGCATTAAAATTTATCATTTCAAAATCAAGCATAAATAACATAATCATCTGAAATTTGGTGGCGCTTAATAATTTGGCAACTTTGCAGCCACATGTCAGTGAGCGTGCTCAGAATAAAGCAAAATGGCGGTTTTTATTTTGGCGATTTTATCACTGTCAATTGCCAAAATAAAGCTCTGTGCAAATTTTCCCACTATACGGTAATTCACAATTGACTGTTTTTTTACATTGTGCAATAATAAATTAAAAAGTAATAAAAATACTCACTTTTTTGGTAGTGGATGGCTCATCGGACGACTTCAAAGAGTCAGTGAGTCTTTGAACTAGCAGTGCTTTCTTTCCAGTCGTGTCGAGTCCTTTTTTACTCAGTTCAGCTCTTAATTGTGTGACAGTAAGGGCTGCTGGGTTCAGAGGAGCTACTGCACTAGTCGTGGGCTCATCTTCTTCTTTGGCAGCTGCTGTCTTTCTTTGTCTCTTCTTTGGAGGCATTGTGTGGAATCAGAGCCAATGGCAGGTCTTGTGTTTGGTTGTTTACAAAAAACCAGCTCAGAAACAAGGGCAACGCCCAAGGAACTTAAATCTTAATTAAATTAAAATTTACGCCCTAAACAAGCTGGGCGTTAATATAAATATAATAGACCTTCTTATTTTTTAATGATATCAAAATTTCTTTTGTGCGTATAAATTTCAAATTTTTAATTTTAAATGGATTTTTAAATTCAAAATTTTGAATTTTGAAAATAATTGTTCTAGATCTACTACCTATAGATCTAATGTATCATGCTTCATTAGATTACCCTGCAAGTCAATGAGGCATTAAATTGAAACTGCAGGATAAAAGATTATGATGGCAGGCACAGCAGATGGATAAACAGGATAAACTCATTAAACTCACATGGATAAAAATCTGAGGTTAACGCCCTCTTTATTTCATTTTGCATGAATACACCCACGCCTGCGTGAAATTAAAGACAAGCAGAACTGAAGAAATGGAACACCAGGCTGATCAGCTTGTAGCAATACAGCAATCCTTGGACCAGTTCTTGTCCCGTCCGCGATCAAGAACCACTTCGAGCAGTTTCATAATGAAAAGGAGAAGGACCAGATCGATAGAAGACGAGAACACGAGACTCAAAGAGATGCTACAACAGTCCTTGAAGAGAGAGTTGGACGGGCTTAGCAAGATAAAGCACTTACAAGAAATGTACCAGGACCTGCTCTACAGGACGCACAGCAATGGAGAAGACAGCAAACAATGTAAGCCACTACAGCCTATGATTAAAAACACGTTCATCTCTCCTCCTCTCTCTTTGCCATACAGATCAACTAAATTGTCCAGAAAGCCCTACCTCGGTCAGTTTTGTTTTGTCTGCTAAATGCATGCAGTACTTGAAAGTGTACGATTTTTATTTTACCACACCTTTTGCATCATAGAGAGGAGGGATGTCATCACCGAAGCTTGTTGTTGTACAAGAGTCCGCTCCAAGTCAGTTTGTTATTGTTTATCTGATATTTGATATGCTTCATATCTTATCTGCTCTCTAATGTAGTAGTGAATCAGAGTGATGAAGAGAGTCCTGGAAATGCAAAGGTTAGAAATTGTTATTATAAAACACATGAGATAAGAATAGAGAGAGAGAGAGAGAGAGAGAGAGAGATGAAGAATAGAATAGATAAATCAATTATTGTTCAAAATGTATCAACAAGTTAATAATAATAATAATGTTAAAGTGTTGCCAAATTGGCATCCTTGCCTCGCCAAACACCTCCTTGAAGTAGCTTATAGTAACAAACATGATTTCTCTCTATTGTATACTATATGGCTAAAAGTGGCACATTATACCATATGACTTACCATCTGGTATTTGTAATGTTGCACTCTACAATACATCAACATTTCTTAGAAATTGCACCGTGACATCTACTTTTTGTATGTCTGCTACACTGCACAGTGCATTAGTAGTAAAGCTATAATACTTTATGGTATGTTTCATTTTTCATTCCAGACTAATGGTGGGTCTTTCATCTTTACAAAACAAGTGAGTATACCCATTGGCCATGGGATTGTTATTAACAATTGATATATCACACTATCCTACTATCAGTTATCGCCAACTCCTTCCCTTGGAGCAACAGGAGGAGGAGGATCAGCGACCAGTACACTGGCTCCCATTCCTATTCTCCTGAGAGACGTTAAGCAAGAGAGAGAGGTACGGAAAACAATGCATTGCCTTTCTGTTTCATTATAATTCTATTGTAAACAGAAACCACCTACTATTCTTAAGGAAGTGACTTTTGCGTGAGTTGCCGTGCATTATCTATACACATTCATTGTACCAAAAGTAGATAATCTTTATTTGTATAAATTTCAAGTTACATGTATAATATTTATTATATTTTTACATTGTGGATATGTACACAGGCAATGTGACTTAGCTTACATGTACATATGCTCACGATAATCACTTGATATTCTACTATACTATGAATTCTTTGTCTTAGATTTTCATAATTAACATTATATTCAAATGTAACATTGTGTACGCATGTACATGCACTCTTTCAAACTCTCTTCTATCAACATTATAATCTATTCTTTATAGCCCAGAGATGCCGAGTGATGATGTGAAATCAATGTCACTGGATCAAAGAGGTAAGAACCATTATGGCTCACGTGTTCAAGCTCCTCTGTTTGGTGCACAGCTCTTAATAGCGAGTTCTCTAAGAGTGATGAGCAGATACAGAGGAAAGGTTTGGAGAGATCCCGTTCGAATGGAGATGAAAAGATAAACGGTGAGTTGTTTATGTTGTGTTAACATTCATTTACCCTTTTGTTTTCTTTCTTTCTTGCTCCGGCAATAGTAAGACAAAGGTCTGGATCATTTTGGAAGCGAAGGCCTCGTCCTCCTCCGGAAGACTCTAACCCTCCGTCTGATTACGTTGATAACCTGTTTCAAAACTTTAAGAAATCAGCTAATATTAAACCAGACCCACTTAGCGAATATTTGGTTTGTTCTTATGAATGAATGAATGAATGAATGAATGAATGAATGAATGAATGAATGTATATGCATGTATGTATGTTGTTAGTATGCATGTATGTATGTTGTTTCGGCACATATGGCATGTACATGAGTCTGTGAATGTGTTGTATGTATGTATGAATGTGTTCTGGTCCTTGTAAGAGCATATGTTGTCATAACACAAGGTGTTGTTATTGCATTTCCCCCTCCTGATGTCTCCCAGTTTCCTCTTCTCTTCCTAGAAAATGATGTACTGAACCAAATCAGATATCCTCTTTTTATTATTTTTATTTCTATCTTTTCCTTCTACTTTCCTCTCCGTGTACTTTATCCTTTTGTTTTATATATTCCCTTCTCTCCCTTTCTTCCTCTCAGGGCCTCCATTGGTCAGTATTCTGTACTGACAGGAACTGTAAGTCAAGGGAAGACGAGAAATACAGAGATGCAGTCTGGGAGCTCTTTCAAGCTGAGACCAAATACTTAACAAAGCAGCTCCAGCCCTTGGAGCAGGTGATTCATGTCTTCCTTTATGTCATTGTCACTTCATTCAATGGATTTGCAGGTTTACAAAGGATTTCTTGAAGAGCTTCACTTTCACAGGGTCCTAGAGGAAGCAAAGATAGAAAAAATATTTGCAAACCTTTCAGAGCTTTGTGAGGTAAGGGACGCTGATACTTAGAGCTATCATTGAGTCTCTTGTTAAATCATAGCTGAGCTCTTCCATTGCTAATGACCTGCTGAAGCTCTTCGAAGGTCGTTCACAGGATAACGTGGCTCTCCCAAATGAGCTAGTCCTGTCCTTTAGCATGGTAAGTGTCCCTATTTAGTTATAATTAGAACCTCCTTCCTCCTCCTCATCATCACCCCTTGCAGTTTGGACACAAGTTCAATCCGGTTTACAAGACATTTTGCACTAATTTTGAGCAGCAAAGAGGCTACATCAAGAGCTTAGAGAAAATACCAACTTACCACGATTATCTAAGAGTACGTTAGCTACTAGCTCTTATTATATTGGAAAGAGGAAATTTGCCATATTTTTAGTGATCACTAAGTTTTAATTGAACAAATTTAAGCATGGACAATTTTATTTGGCCAAATTTCTCCTGCCTAAAATTAGATTATTATATATGATATTATTTATCATTCTTTTTAGTTATGCAGGTCAAGCCCGTCTGTACAGAGAAGTGACATTAATGATTTACTCATAGCCCCAATGCAGCATCAGTGTCACTATCAGTTGTTACTGGATGTAAGTGTTGCTGATAATGGCGTGGCATGGTGGTGATGAGTGTTTTGATAATGATATAATCACTTGTTACATTGAAATCTATTTTACTTAGAATGTGCTTAAGCACACCACTGATCCTAATCACAGAGCCGTTCTGCATTCGACAATAAAAGCATTTAAGGTGTCATTAAGTAAGCTTTGACCCCTCTCACTCGTGTCTCTAGCTCTCCCTCTTCATTTGACTAATTTCAAATATCTCACTCTTTCTCTCCCTCCTCCTTTCTCTCTGTCTCTCCTCTACCCACACTTCTCTCCCCCACCTTCTCTCCCACCTCTCTCTCTCTCTCTCTCTCTCTCTCTCCATTTCCTTCTTTTCTCCCAACAGAGGAGCTAGAATCAGCCATTGCTCAGCAGAGATGCTCACTGGAGCTCCTTGAATTGAGTGAAATGATATACTGGCCTCCTGTAACTCAGCTCTCAACAGAGAGCTTCATTCCACAGGTGACCAAAAGATTCCATGCACTTACTAACATCAATGAAGCGTGTCCTAGCAATGGCATGAGAGTGTAGAGTAGAATGGCAAAAGTTCATTTCTGATTCTTATGTAAACTGTAATGAGTGGGTCATGTTCTTGTACAATTAGCAGTCGGCTTTACGGTTGCAATAAAATGTGAACAATTCCTATTTTTCAGACACTTATGGATCATATTCGTGAGCAGCCCAGCTCTTCGCTTCTAAAGTCCTCAAACTGTTACCTCAAGCTGCAAGAAACTTTCAAACTGTTGGACTCACGGGGTCGACCGTATTCTGACGTCCAATTGATATTGCTCAAGGACTTGTTACTGATAGCAGAGATAAAGGGACAGCCAAGCAAGAAAGTTAGCCATTTCTCTTTGATGTTCACACACACACACACTCATTTTGGTATACCATAAACACACATACACTTCAAAAGCATTACTATTAGTACCGGCATGCTATAGAAAAGCTAATGCATTATGTTTTAAGAATATTTATGCAATGATTCATGACATACCTGTAGTAGGAAAGTAATGGAGGAAATGAGAAAATATTTGGAAAGAGAGAGAGACAGAGAGAGAGATGAGGAAACGAATAAATTAGAGTAAATGATGTAATATGAGACAAACAGCATGAATGAATACTGAGTAGGGAGAGTTGTAATAGAATGACATAATTGTTTATTTACAACTTGCACACACACACACACATACACACAGACTCACCCATATCACCTACTCCATCAGCCTTTCCCTCCTAACTGTATCAAAATACACTTACCTCCGGAGTCACCACGTCCTGTCATCACTCTACTCTGTCACTCAACGCTTGGTCAACAACTGGCAGTCCTATCACTATTAAGTACAGGGAATGAGGAGAGGAGTAAATGGGTCAATCAGCTAACAAGTCTAGGGGCTAAAGAAATCTGAGAGATATTATAGTGTACTCATTATTAAATATGTGTCCATCGTTCATAACTGTTTTCAATATTTTATCATTAATTTTATATAATGATCATGTCAGCTCTTATTATTATAAATGAAAATCTCGACTAATGCGTGCACTGTGTTAAAAGTAAGTCAGGACTAAAAGTTTTGTACGGTAACTATTATAATATTCAACTTAGAAGCACAAACAAAACAATACTTAATAAAATTTATGTAGAAATTAAGTTAACAAGTTGTAGTTCAATCACTAAACTGTGTACAATGATATAAAACCATATGCTACTGAAAAAGGCCATCACAGTCATAGTGATGAATTAAAGTTGAAAATATTTTTTAATCTACGAGCAAGGAATGATTAAAGACTGATCAGTTGATATATAAGTGAGAAAAGCTATTCTTTGGTATGTTGGACGTATTCTTCATCATGAGTCTCCTCCTCCTCCATTTCTGGCGGTGGAGGTTTACGAAGGTCTTCATGAATATACATGTCATCGGTAAGTCCCTCAACTATATGTCCGTTGCCTCTTAGCAGCCATTTTGTTGTTAATAGACCGTCCATCCCCACGGGACCGCGGGCGTGAATCCGACCTGTGCTTATGCCAACTTCAGCACCTAAACCGAACCTAAACAACAAAATGAAAGGTTTACATTTACTGAGAAATGAACATTATTATAGGCATAATCCTTACAGATGAAGTTTGTAAGTTGATAAACTTACATCAGGGTATTGTAAGGGCCTTATTTGTTTTAGATTTAATTTTCTATTAGGTACAAAAAAATTTAACTGATACTTCACAGATGACATATAAGAAGGGTTAGTTGCATGCCTGCATGTGTCATTAATGTGCCTTAATTAAGGTGTGGTGCATGCTTTGGTTAGTATTAGCAGATAAACATAAAAACAAGAGGATCATTGTAACCTAATGCAGCATGTAATAATTATCCCATTAAACTATGCTGCGACTGAAACAACCAGCCCACACACCATTTAAACAAACCTTATAAATGTAAGTGGATAGAGAAATATAATGATAATGAAATTAATACACTACTGCTAGTCTAAAATCATATTAAAGATAAGAATATTAAAAGCTACTATAGTATAGTATAGGTGGACTATTAATATTTTACCACAACATTCCAGGAGTCATTATCAGTCATTATCTAAGTAACAGGGTCAGTGAGCACTGGAGGGGGGAGAATGCGGAGGTACACCTCCTATTATTAGTTCTTCATTTCTCCCACAAAATTCTCCAAATGTTCTCAACATTAAATTGTTAGACGTACCACAAACTCCCGCCCACATTAATTATAGAGATGAGCGATCAAGTCATGTACAAGTACATTTATGTACAAGCTATGTACAATGTAGTGAATGTATATGTACACAAATATCAAAATAAAATAATTACAGAGACAGCAGATGTGAAGTGCATGTCGACGATGGTGCCTACCTATAGCCGTCGGCAAATCTGGTGCTAACATTGTGAAAAACACAAGCACTGTCCACTTGTTGGAGAAACCTCTCAGCCACGTTCACTACAAAATAAAAACAAAATAAATACAAATATAAGCATGATTATTAATATTAATTAACACAGACAGCTAGACACACAAACGCACTGTCTTCAGTTACAATAGAGTCAGTATGGGCGGAGCCATGAATATTAATGAGGTCTATGGCCTCCTGTAAGTTATTGACTATCTCCACAGAGCACTCCAGCCCACTGTACTCTTTACGGAGCTGGGACACACCCCCTGTCTCCGGGAAGGGTAGCAGTGATGCCATTTTAGGACCTGGGTAAAACTTGACCTGGAAAAATAAAAGTGATACTTCAATGATCTTCAAAGATATACACATATATCATGTACATGCTTACATGGCACATGTGTTTGTTTGTCTCATTCAAAATTGATTCTCAAGGAATGATAATTGCTATGTAATTGTGTACTAATATAGAGAGAGGGTGCTACTGGAATTATAAGGAAAGATGTACATCCAAAACATTCCAATTTGCTCTCCAATTAAAAATGACAAGAATTATAAAGAGATGGCAAAGAGAATGTTAATTTATATATACATAATATACACAGACTCATTTGTACATGTAAATGTATGTACATGTACGTATGTAATGTATGCCTACCTTATAGTCTCTGAGGGTAGCGATGAGCCTGTGAAATAAATCTTTACCAACAAGGTCACGATGAATGAAGAGGTTCTCCATTGAATTACAAGCAGCTGGATAATTACACTTACTATCAACAACTGAAATAGAGGAAGAGAGAGAGAGAGAGAGAGAGAGAGAGAGAGGAGGGGGGAGAAAGATAATAACAATATAGAACATAAAATTGATTCAATTCAAAATACAACTTCAAAGACTCACCAACTTTAATAGCTTTCTCCTTATCGGCAAACCTGTCCACATAAATTGAGCATATTCCCTCGGAGTGGCCCAGGACTGGTATCTTCCCCATCGATTGGTTCTCTATCGATTTGACCAACTCGTTGGATCCACGTGGTATAACCAAATCAATTTTACCCTCTAATGAGAGGAGCTCACTCACTTCCTCCCTGCCATCAACCTATGACACATACAACATCCCATGAACATTGAACAGCTAAGAAATGTATAATATATTAATTATAATAAGAGCTAGTATTGAAGGATATACAAGTGGACGTACAGCTATTACACAATAGATTTACTAATAATAATGATGATGATGGTATTTGGGATAAAGTTATAATGCAATGAATGATGCCACATGATCTTTTCATGCTTTAATTGCACACATGGACAGGTGACATTAAAGTATAAAGGAGCACATTTCTTACCAGCTGGACAGCAAAAGGACAGTCGTAGAGTGATAGTGCCTCCTGTACAAGCTTGTGCAGGCAGTGATTGGTGTATTTAGCTTCACTACCACCTTTAAGAAGGAGACCATTAGCAGTTGCAATGGATAGTCCTGATATCTATACCAAAGACAATATAATAATAATCAATGAGTATACGTGTGGCATTGTGGTTTGTCTCAAATGAATGTTTAGATTCCTTCCACTGATTTAAAGGATATTAGATTTCATGATCAATTACACAGTGACTGAATATGATATGATATAATGTATAATAGATATTATTATTATTATTATTAGGAGTCAGGAGTATAATTTAATGATATATCGTGTTACTCATGAGTGTGGTGGCCTCGTGACACATCAACTGAAGACAGGATACACAAAACATCCTTTGTTATAATAGTATGACTAACTGTTGAATTCTAAAACTGATTAAAATGTACTAGCTTCACTAGTTTTACTCATACATACATTGATGTCCTTATGCTGTGCAAAAAGTTTGAGCTGATTACCACAAATAATTTATGAGTTATGAGTATTTAAAATGAGCCAATTTTTGAAAAAAATCAAAGGCTATAGCCCATGGTTTTTCTTAAAAATGGCTCCAAAATCACCCCTAATTTTTATTACATTATCTGATACACATTGATGTCCTTATGCTATGTAGAAAGTTTGAGCTGATTCTGACTTAAAATTTTTGAGTTATGGCCGTTTTTTAAAAATGGCCAATTTTTGAAAAATACCCAAGGCTTATAGCCCATGGTTTTTTCTAAAAAATGGCTCCGAAATCACCTCTGATTTTTATTACATTTTCTGATACACATTGATGTCCTTATGCTATGTAGAAAGTTTGAGCTGATTCTGACTTAAAATTTTCGAGTTATGGCCATTTAAAAAAAATGGCCAATTTTTGAAAAATACCCAAGGCTATAGCCCATGGTTTTTTCTTTAAAAATGGCTCCGAAATCACCCCTAATTTTTATTACATTTTCTGATACATATTGATGTCCTTAAGCTGCGTAGAAAGTTTGAGGTGATTTTAACTTCAATTTTTAAAGTTACAAACATTTTAAAAACAAACCAATTTTTAAAAAAGCAAAGGAAATCACCCCAAATTATTATTACATTTTCTAATACATAATGATGTCCTCGTGGCCAGGTTAAAACGCTGATAATAAAACATTGTATAATAAATTTGTGGGTACAGAATCTTACTTGAGGTAAACAATCGGGTCTCGACTCAAATATCACAAGGAGTACCCCCATTGGAACCCTCTCCTGGACCAGCTCCAATCCATCCATTACTAAAATCTTCTTCACTTCTTCTCTCACAGCATCTTTATCAGATATACTATCAGCTAGCTGATGTAGACCTGTATGAAAAAGCAAGATATCATCACTCCATGAATTTATAATTTTATTCCCATACTGTTTGAGATAAGAGTATCATTTGGCTCATTTTGAAACCTAGTCTAGCTAGCAGGAAATTAATAATTTGATATCCATAAATTATCATAATAGGTTCAGCACACCCATAACATAAGTATAGAAGCATACACAATAATATCAATAATTTAGAAATGAAAAGACAAAAAATAGACATGCACTGCAAGAACAATAGAGAAGTAAATATTTTTCATTTTTACCAGCAATTAATGAGTCTAGCTTTGTCCTTGATAAGAAGAGCCGTGACTTCAGTGAAGGAGAAAGTGATGCAGCAACAGCATCGATGTCTTTCCTGTTGGCACCCTCAATCTCTTTCCATCTCTCATCCAATAGATCAGCTAACTTCCTTAGGACCTCCCCTCTCTGAAGGAAATAGAAAAGGTGTATTATTATTATTATTATTATTATTATTATTTATGGTAGGAAAGAAGCACAGAGGAAGAACATACATTGTGCAAAAATATGTCAAAAGTATAAATTATTATTATTAACTTGTTCTGTTGAAAGTTGCATTAGAGTATTGCTGCCTCTACGAGCTGCAAGGAGGAGAAAGAGAGAGAAAATATTGTAAGCATTTATTGTTAAAAATTTTCATTTTTATAAAGAAGTAACATGTACCTTGTAAAGTCATGAGTTCGGCTGGTTGAGTGACGGTCTCTTCGCCAGTTGACCGTGTTACCAGTGTACCTATCAATCGACCACGAACTACGTCCAATATACCCTCTCCTTGACGACGTCCGTTCATAATAACAACAGCAGTGCCGCCTTCATTTACTGCCTTTTCAGCTGATTTCAACTACAAATAAAATACAATCTATAGCATTAAAAGTTATCATAATTTTAAGTAGCATTTTTTAAGGGTTAATTGCCAAGTGAACAACTTTAAAAATTCATAAAAAATCCAATTTTGATCGAAGTCAACTCAAACTTTCTACACAACATACATGCATATGCATCAGATAACATTATAAAAATGGAGAATTCTCTTTTGTATATAAATACAAAACATTGTATTTATATCTCTTACTTTGCTCTGCATTCCTCCTCTACCAACACTCGACTTCTTATCCCAGAACTGAATAGAGTGACCAGCCCCTCCATTAGTATATCCCTCATCATCCTTATTGTTACTATTAATAACGAAATGAGTCCTCAGCAGTCTGCTACCCGGATCACTGGGTGGCCCACTGTAGAGTCCATCCACGTCCGAGAGTAATATCAATAGGTTGGCTTTGAGGGCAATAGCTAGTTCAGCAGCTAATTGATCATTGTCCGGAATAGCCTAAAAAGGAAGGGATGTATGCACAATTGTACGTGCATTGTGAATATTATTTATGAATACTTAAATATTTAAGTTTTATTTAAGGAACATGTAGTTAAATAAATATTAACCAAGATGCATGGAAACTTCAATACTCTGTACTATAGTGCCATATTTGACAAAATTTCAGAGCAATGTTATTCAAATCAAGTCATACTTACTCCGCCTTTGGGTGGAGCTACAACATCGTTCCCATTGATGATCGGAATCATTCTCATCTCAAGTAAATCATTCATCGTATTCGTTAGACCTCTTCTCTCGCTTAAACTAACAACCTCCTGACCTGTTAATAATACCTAGAGACAAAGAAAGAGAGAGAGAGAGAGAGAGAAAGAGGAAGCTGTATTCATAATATCTTTGCCAGTATAATCATAGCAATAATAGTAAGCATGTTAATCCGTTTGTCTATAAAATAGACAAAATATCAAAAGATCTGAATGAGGCATTGTCTTGGAAATTTGCAACCATTATTCAAAAAAAAAACTACAGTATATAGACCTAGCCCATACTAATCACTAGCAAGGAAGACGAGAGAGAGAGAGGGGGGGGGGAAGGAAGATATACCTGAGCACAAGAGACTCCATATTGAGCAAACATTGACTCATAGAGCGTCATAAGTCCAGCCTGACCCACAGCTGCACAAGCCTGAGGCTGAGGAACATAATGCGATGTCTTCTGATACATGATCGGAGCTAGAGTTGAGCGCATAGTCTGGGAGAGGAGTTGCTCCTGTTGCAAACGCTGACGACCAAAAGCAACAGCCCCGCTAGTAATCATAATCAACTCTTTACCATTGCTATGCAGCCATGAGACCTTGTGATATGCATAAAAGAGTAAAGAAGGAGAGAGAGAAAAGATTTGATTTAAGAGAATTTATATGCATAATAAAATAAAATGTAAAGTGTAGATTTGAATATTTTGCTTGCTTGTGGGCAGCTGGAATTTCTCACCTGCTCAATGATTGATGCTAGTCTGCCAAGAGCAAGCCCACAGCCATCTTCTCTTGTAATGACAGCCGAGCCCAGCTTCACTATGATGCGCCTGGAGTCCGTCAAATCGCTTCTTTTACTAGCTATGCTTCTCCTAGCTCCCGTAAAGGCAGGGAGTGGCGGGATCCTAGCACAACTTCTAGTCGCAAAGCTTATCATGAGCCTTTCTTCTTGTTTTCAAATGATGACAAGAGCTGAATGTGCTGTTGTAATTCTTAATGGACAATACAGCTGCAGCAGTCTTGAGTCGTTTTATTGTGTTCCCCAGACAAAAAGGACCAGCGGCGGCCATGTGCGACACGAGGGCGTGTTTTTAAATGAGTCATGAGTGGGCGTTTGAATTATGAAAATTAAAAAAAATCTTAAAATCATTGCTTGCTTAAAAGCATTTAAAGTCTTAGGTTTCTCCTTCAATGCAAATACACAGTATAAAACATACTCCTGGATTCATCTGCAAATAAGAAGTAAGTGCCAGAAGCTCACAGCCTCACAGAGCAAGCAACTTTTAGCAAAGAGTATAGTCTACGGATTGTTTATTCATACAAAAGGGCGTGGCTTAAATAAAATTATTGCATGCTGTGCTTTTTTTGCCTGTTTTGAGTCTCTCTTGTTTAGTTCCTTTAGTTAAGGCTAAAACGCCGGGGATAAAGAATAAAGAACCGGAGTGTCTCTTACTTAATTGGATATGCGTCGTATTCACATTGGGAAGGGAGACTTTGCTCTCTTTCATCAAGATATCAACGCCTTCGACTATGAGTTCTTTCGCAACCACAGCGGGGCTTTTAAGAGAATGTGGGGAGAACAAGTGAGGGATTTAGACGAGGGGAGGCTTACATTGTAATTATAATATGTATTTTTATGTAACATCTTCACGACAGACCAGGCAATTTTGGGTACTCTATGTAGAAATGTTTGATCACTTTATTTGGAATTATGGCGTCATGAAAGACTTTCCACTTAAAGTACGACAAACTGTTTGACCTTAACAATATCTATATACAAATATATATGTCTTTCTTTTCTCCTCCAACTTCCTGCGAACCGTTAGATAGATGAAGTTCGACTTTATGTCGACGAAATAATATCATCAATAACTCTGTCCTTTGTCGAAGGAAATGCTACGTCGGCAAAAACTCTAATAACAGATTGTGCCGTGGTGGCACAAAATAGACACTTTATTGGTATACTGGATAAAGCACCTTATTGTGAGTTTGGGTGTGGTTACTCCTCCCACTTTTAACCTCATTTCTTATTAATATGTAGCTCAAAATCCGTTTTATACTAAAGATACTCGGTAAATAATGAGGCTCATATCATCCAGACTCATATTTTGTTTATATTTTTGTTTTGTAGAGAAACTTTTAGAAAATTATTTGGAATGCCAAGATCTAAAACTACATTTATGAAAGTAAGCAAATAGAGATGAAGCTTAAATATTGAGTAACTATCTTTTTTTTCTTTTTATCTCTCTTCCTCTCTCTCTCCCAGGTATTATGTGGTCTACCAGTGTATGTAAAGTTTGCAGGTGCAGCTGTAACTATATTAAGACGATGGCTAAAAGCTGATACCATTAATGACGAAGATTGCATTGAAGACTATCTCTCAAAGTTATCCTCCATAAGATCAACCGATTCAGCTTCACTAGGTACATGAACATCCACAAAAAGACATGCAGTGTGTTTTTAAGGGAATTACATGTCACAAAATCTGTTTTGCAAACACATGTATGTATGTTTATTAATAGTTAATTAATTTTACGAAATTTGCACCCCTCAAAAAAACAACCAATACAGTATCCAAGAGTGCCTTAATTAATCATGTCTTTGGTGCTGTATTGCAGAGGTCATTGAAAGAACACTGACCAGAGAGAAGAGAAAAGAAGAAGCAGACCAGCCCACACAAAGAGTATCAAAGAGACATTTCTCTCAAGAGAGTACCAAACAGAAAGCCCTTGAGTGGATTGATACTAGTAAAACTTCGGTAGCTACTGAACTGGAGGAACTAGATCCTCCTCCAAAAGAGAAAATGTCTTATAGATCAGAGTATAAGAAGACAATACAGTCGGTTACTGAAGATGTGAGGAATTCATTGGTGGAGAGTATAGCTGAAGTAAAGAGAAAGGTAAGTGGATATTTTGTGTTATAAAGTTGTCTGTAAAACATGCTGATACTTAAAGAAAACATGTCAGGTCACAATTACTAATAAGGAAGACACAATTATAGATATAGCACAAATAAAGTTAACACTAACATAAGACTAGACTATACATGTATATACAAAATAAATGTATAAGCAAACTATTATTATAAGCAATTGTAAGCAAACTATATACAATGTAGTTTTTGGGCCTGAAATCACCAATCACCTTTAATTTTATTGTATTATCTAATACATTATAGTGTCCTTATGGTATCCAATTAATAATAAATCATATTAAGGCTGTTTTTAAATCATATTAATAGAGTCACTTAACATTCTAATCTCTTTAATATAATTATCATGAGATTATAATTATGTTTATGTTATGATTAGGAGATTGAGCTAGCACGTGAAAAGGGAGAAGATGTGGAGCCGATCATTGAAGAATTTAAAGAAAACCTTGCAAAACGCAAGAAGCCCCGACGAAAGAAGAAACGTGGGGCAGGACCAGATGGAGGAGATGAGATAAGCTGTCTCCTAGAGCTACACAAAGAAGTATCTTCAAGTGATCGGTATTTAGAAGCAATCGGAGCTAAGAGACCTTCTGGGTCTCTCCTGCAGCCGTCCATCACTGAAATAACTGAGGAAGAGGAGTTGGAAATTAAAATAAGGGGAAAAGAAGATACAAGCAAGGCTGAAGGTGAAAGTGAAGAAAAAGAATCACATCAAATAGATGGAGAAGGAGAGGTTGTTAGTGCCTCTACTGCTAGTGAAAACAAAGAGTGTCAAGTAGAAGAGGTGGCAGAAATCATTTTGGAGACAGGAGAAGATAAATCCACTCAGACTGTTGACGATTTAAATGTGATGGTAGATCATTCTACTGACAAAGCAGTAGAAATGAATGGAGATGAGATGGGAAGTCCCAGCCTTAGTGCTGAAGTAGTGGAGAACATTGACCCTGAACCTCAAGAAGTTGGAAAAGAGAAAGAAGAGTCAAGCAGCGTGGAGGCTGCTCAAAAAGTTGAGGAGGACATTGAAAAGTCAAAAGTAGAAGGATCAGGTACTGGAATCAGTCAACAAGACAATAAAGAAATGGAAAGAAATGATGACAGGAGGAAAGGAGCTACTGTTGCATCAGATGAATTTGGTAAAATAAAGAGGGGGGGAGAGGGGTGACAAATGTGACTTTATTATAGGTGCTGATACAAATAAGAGAAAAGCTCTTCACGTCTGCTATCATTGCCAAAAGAAAGAAGAGTTAGCCAAGACATTTAAAAGATGTGTAAAATGTCGTGGCAAACCCAATCCTCACTACTATTGTAGTAGAAGCTGTCAAGGTACAGCCTAGCTATAATTTGAAATGCATTAACTAAAAGTACTGTATCTACTGTATTAGTAAGAAATACATTAACTATAAAAGTACTGTATCTACTGTATTAGTATAACCTCTACTCTTTCTTTCAGTTAATGACTGGAAGGCTGGTCATCGACTTGATCATAAAGATGATACTGATTAACTTCACCAGGCTCTTGTGTGTGGATATGTATCATAGATATAGAACTATTATATGACAATTATTTATCTCCTCATTTAACTATTATCATTATTGTTAGTATTATATATGATTATAAAAAAGTGTATTGTTATTATTATTGTTGTCTAATTTAAACTAATGACATTTGTGAGTTGACTAGAGATAACTTAGCAGTCATCGCTGCTTGTCTTGCAGCTCTTGGTGTCTGATAATAGTCTTCCTCTTTATTTCCACTAGTATAGTCTCCTTTATTATAAGGATTGTTGTACGAAACGTGACCTTTAGCAGTCGAAGAAGACATTCGAGATGAAGCATCTGACAGAGCAGGAGAATATGGTCCCAATGAGAGAGATGAAGAGGGTAACGCTGTCATTAGTGCTAGATCAGGCAAATGTCTAAAATTATTGTCAGTAGTTGGTAGTGGACCAGTTGTACAGAGAGATGGATGTACGTTACCAAGTCTAGGTGGATGCAGCAGGTTATAATGAGGATTGATCCTTGGATCAGTTGGATAATGCATGACATCTCTCCTCTCTCTTTCTGCTGGTACTACCGGAGCCCCTCCATCAATGGAGGCCTGGGACTTTAAGGCAGCCAATTTATCGTGTATCTGAGAATGACTCTCGTATTCAAAACTAGAGACTGTGTCGGTCGGACTGCTAGACCCTCCTCTCCCATCTTCTCCCCTAGTTCTTGATCGTTTGTACTTTGTGAGTGAGAGGCTCCTTGTTTGCTGTTGGCTGGCATCACTGGGTTGGAACAACTTCCTCTGAGCTGTAGAGGATCTTTTCTTTGATCTTGAAGAAGAATTAATGATCTGAGGCATTTGATCTAAACCCTCTTCCTCCTCCTCTTCCTCTGCTGTCATTTCTCTCTGTCCTCTCTCAGCCTCTCTCTCTAATGGTGACTTGTACTCATACTTAGAACGGAGTGTGGAGGTTTGTGAGGTCAGTGTGTTCATCCCATTCTCGATGGTTCCATTTCTTGAAGGGTGTGGAGGAGTAGCAGTGAGACTGGCTCCTGTCCTTGGTATATTTACTTCTCCTAGTTCAGCATATACAGACTGGTGAGACTGGTCTGGGGAAAGAGCTTGTACATTCATCATTTTATCACTAGACAAAGGGAGAAAGAGAGAGATAAGGAATTAAATCACAACAGGTTGAAGAGTAACTGTGCATTATTTCAAACACACTACATCTTATCACTATACATTAACCTCATGTACTAACACAAAAATCATCATAATGTGAACACAGTATATGATATCCATGCATACATGTATCTGGTTTATATGCATGCATGTGTCTTACAGAACAGTTGATCTCCTGTTTGGATAAACAAAATGAAACCGAGGTCTGGATGATGAAGACTGTTGATCGACATTATGTACAGTTTTTCTTTTCTTTTTTGCACAATAACAAACACAGCAGAAGCAGCAAATGCAGAGGAAGAGAAGGAGAGAGAGAACTATACCCCCTCCGGCACCTCCTGCAGCATATAGAAACCATTCCTCTTCATAAAACGACACAGAACCTACAAAATAATATAGAAAAAAAATATCAGTTAAGTTAACTTGGCATAAAAGGGAGAAGAGTTGAGAAAAGAGAAAGAGGGAAAGAAGAGAAAGAATCACTGTATGAGTCTAACCAGAAGAGGGAGATGGGGTGGGTGATGTTTCCACTGGACAATTTGGTAAAATTATAAAATATTCAAGAGGAGGACTCCTTCCAAAAGCATTAACTGCAGACACATTGATGTGCAATGATAAACCTCCACTGCCTGACTTGTAAGTATAACTTGTATTAGTGGTGTTCACATTCATAGGAGTTAAGAATGCAATGTTATGACTGATTGATAGTACGTAGTGTGAGGTGTTGGTTAGATTGTTGAGAGGCTCAGAAGCAACTGGAGGAGGAGGTCTCCATGAGATTGACACATTTGTACAGTTAGGCGAAGTACTGTTGGTTGAAGTAGTAGGAATGGGAGAGAGTGGAGGGCTGGCTTTACCTAAGGGAATATTAATATGTAATTATACATTAACCCAATGTAAATGTAGTATTCAAAATAGTTTAAGTGACCGTACGTAACTCAAAAAGTTTTGATCGGAATTAGTTCAAACTTTCTAAACAGCATAAGGACATCAATATGTATCAAAAAATGTAATAAAAATGTGGGGTGATTTTGGAGCCATTTTTTGAAAAAAACCATGGGCTATAGCCTTGGGTAATTTTCAAAATTTTGGCATTTTCTTAAAATGGCCATAACTTGAAGAATTGAAGTCGGAATCGCCTCAAACTTTCTACAGAGCATAAGGACATCAATATGTATCAGAAAATGTAATAAAAATGTGGGGTGATTTTGGAGCCATTTTTCCAAAAATACCATGGGCTATAGTCTTGGGTATTTTTCAGAATTTTGACATTTTCTTAAAATGGCCGTAACTTTAAAAATTGAAGTTGGAATCACCTCAAACTTTCTACACAGCATAAGTACATCAATATGTATCAGAAAATGTAATAAAAATTTGGGGTGATTTTGGAGCCATTTTTTCGAAAATACCATGGACTATAGCCTTGGGTAATTTTCAGAATTTTGGTGTTTTCTTAAAATGGCCATAACTTAAAAAATTGAATTCGGAATCAGCTCAAACTTGCTAGAGAGCATAAGGACATCAATATGTATTTTAAAATGTACTAAAAGTTTGAGGTGATTTTGGAGCCATTTTTTAGAAAAAACGATGGGCTATAGCCTTGAGTATCTTTTCAAAAAATTGGCCATTTAAAATGACCCAAACTTGAAATATTTTAGCTTAAATTTTTACACAGCCTAAAGACATTAACAAATATTAATAAAGAGAAGATAAATCTTGAAACTAAAAGCATTAGAAAAGCAGTCAGATGAGAAGAGTATTTGAATGCACATGCACAAACATTATTACAATAATAAAAACACCTGCACTCATGTACACTCTTACGTACACCCCCCCCCACACACACACTGTATATACAAGCAAATACAGTACAAACACAAACACTTTCAGAAGACAAGACTATACAGAACAAGTAACCAAGCAAGCACAGAATTAGATGTTACTATATTGAATTACTTGTTTCTTTTGTCACTGGATCAGAATAAGGACCTCGTCCTATCCTGGTACTAGCAGCAACTCTTATACTGTACACTGTCAATACATCCAAGCCATTCAATAATACTGATGTACTGTTATCAGTCAATGTCACATAGACAGGAGAGGAGGAAGAGGAGGAAGGAGTATAAGATACAGTGTAGTTAGTGATGATCCCATTTCTGTCTTGGCATGTAGGATGAGACCAACTGACCAATAGCTGGCCTAGTAATGGCGTCTCCTCTACAGTGAGTAACTGAGGAGAAGAAGAAGGAACTGAGAGAGTAGGAAGAGGGATAGAGAAAAGGATTATTATGATTAAGAGAAAGGGGATGAGAGACAAAATACAGCAGATAAAGAGAATGACATGATGTAGAGTAAATAATAGTAACAATACTCTATACAGTCAATGTCATACAGATTATTACTTGGCATTCAATTTTGATGTACATACCATAAGGACCGCACCAAACCACACTCAAATTCAAATACTATACTCACTTGACTCCTCTGTAGTAAAGTCAAACTCGTCACTAACGTTACTAGTACCTCTGGAATTCACAGCATACATAAGAGCCCTGTACTTTGTGTGTGGGCGTAGTGGGACAACAACAGAAAGACTAGAATCCAAAACGGTCACATTAACAGTGTCATTTTGAAAGGGACAAGGCTCTCTGCTCCCTTCTATTTGTAAAGGGACCAGTATAATGTTGTATTGAAGGATTGCTAGACTGCCATTGTTAATTGGTGAAGACCATGACATGTGTACGCTATTGTTGGCAGTTGTAGTAATAACAGAGAAAGAGTGAGGGGGAGAAGGTGGAGTGGGGGGAACTAAGAGAGAAAGAAAGAGATGAAAAATTTGAAATAGAATAGTAATTAATTCCAAAATACATAAGTAATTATTTATGAATGCATTAATCTACTATACTACATTAATCTACTATACTATTATATATATACAAAAGGCATGTGTGGCTAATCAAGAAAATGACATTTTAATTGGCTGTGATTGTTAGCTTTGGTACACTCACTAACCTGTCGATATGAAAGCAGAGCCAATATCATAAGACAGTGGAGGAGCGTTGTTTCCCATCGGGTCAAGACTAACTGTGCAAGCATACCTCCCAGAATCAGTATTAGCAGTAAAGCCTTGTATTAACAGAGACCCATTTGTTGGGAAAAGAGTATATCTGCTATTAGAATTCAAGTTTATGGGTGCACCGTCACGGGTCCATGAATATGTTATTGAAGTTTGTGATACATCAGAGATAGAGCAGGAGAGGGAGACAGTGCCACCTTGTGGTATTAACTGATTTTGTGGAGTAGAGGCAACAGTAGGAGTATCTGAATAAAACAACAACAACAACAACAACAATAATAATGAAATTTATCATTCTATTATTATTAATTTATCTATTTATTTGTTTATTTATACGTAGTATGAACAATAACTGTGAAATGTCAATCATTACCTATTACACGAACAACCACTGGACTAGTTGAAGATATCGCTCCAGAAGAACCCTCCGCTAGGCACCTGTAATTACCGCTATCACTCCTTTGGGCACTCAATACTACAAGAGTTCCATTGAATACGTGATCAGTAGAGAGAGAGTATCCTATTTAATGAGAACTATTCAAACAATGTCATTGAATAAGGACAGTTACTGACACTGAGTGACATTTCAGACGAACTGCAATCGGAAGTAACTTAGGAAAAATCGTCATTATTATGATAATGATGACATATTTTTCTCGATAAGTAATATTAAACATGGTTTATTGTGTAAACGAGGTCGTATAAACAATAGTCTCGGTACATATTCCAATTAATCTACCAATAATTCTAATTGATTGAAGAATGTGACACCTGTCAGATTCTTAAACTTAAAAAGCTACGCTGCATGAGTATCAAAACTGATCCATTACCTATTGCTAACATTCGCGATTCCCTGAATTGGCATAAAAAATAATGACCATTTAATTTACGTACATTTACATACAAATATACATCATTGCAATATTAATGTAGTGCTAGCAATAAAAGAAAGTACAAAATTGAATTTTAAGCTGAGTCATAGTAGCCAAAAATGATATATTACATACAAAGCATCATAGTGACTTTATATGCATGGACATACTGCTGTTGGTATCTATGGATAGCTGAACATTGTTTCTTTGCCAATAGAATGTAGGGAAAGGATATGAAACAGCATAACATGGTAGAACAAACTTGTCACCAGTGAAGACAAAAACATCAGCAGGGACTGTACTGAATGTAGGATTCATTGCTATACAAGAAGATAAGGAAATAATACAATAAACAATAGATAACAATGTACTATAGCATCATTAGTATGTGTATTAGCATATAGTGCATTATCATAGTCCCTTCCTTTCCTTCATTCCCTACTGCAACTTTCTCTTTCCTTAGCTCATCAAAATAAGCTATCAGTTCTCTCCCTTTCAAAACCAGTCATTCTCCGAAATGTCTCTTGTTTCCACAAACACAAACACACTTCATAAACAAACCAAGAGGAGCAGACATGCGTGCACGCGTATGCATAAAAAATATACACAAATGATAAAACAAACAGACACAGAAGACATACAGAAGCACAGACTTACTTTGAACATTTAGATTATGATTGGCAGAAGACGTTAGAGTGTTGTCATTATCATTATATGCCACGCACTGGAGTATACCACCACTATACACATCAAGGCTCTCTATTACAAGGAGTGAAACTAGACCAGACTCGGTATAGTATGTATTGGTGGATTGGGTAAGTGTCTGACTGTTGTTTCTCCACAGCCAGCGAATTAGGCCATCGCCTTTGGCTACACATGAGACGTTAATTGAGAGAGAAGCAAATTGAGTCACAGAGCCAAATGATTGTGTTATGTGTGGAGGATCTAGAAAGAAAGAGAGAGAGAGAGGGTGAGAGAGAGAGAGTGAGAGAGAGAGGGGGGTAAGAGAGAGGGTGAGAGAGAGGGGGGTGAGAGAGAGAATAGAGGGTGAGAGAAAGAGAGAGAGAGAGAGGGAGGGAGAGAGGTATATGTGGGAGGAAGAGGAGTATTGTCACATCCAATAGAGTGGTGTTTCTACTAGTACATGTACGACTGTTTGTAAAATGTGTGTATAACACCAAGAACAGAGAGGAAAGGTGCTACTCTAGTCGTGACACACTTATTACACCAAATGATATTCATGAGGATGAGATTTTGTTAATTTGAGCATGTGAAGTTGTGATTAGTACACTCACGCAGTCAAGATGAGTTCAAATATATAATATTACATCACTACACCTACTCAGAACTCTCATACACTCTAAGACCACCAGTAACTTAAATTGATTACTACATGTTCATACACACTCATAATTTGAGCAATCAACACAGTCCTCTTTAAGATGTAACATGAGTCAGCCACACACTGATGACTCTTTGATCATTCTAGCAGACTTATATATGTATCCAAATAGATACATTAGCTCATAGTACAGCCACACACAATCATGCATCAGAGTACAGCACAAACACAATTGATATCATCTCTAATGTCACTAGGAGACATGATATCAATTATAGTAATTGAGCTTTCCTTTTATGCCGCAAGTCAACCATGAAAGACTTACCTATTACGGTTAGGTTAGTATTTCTTGTTAATTCATTGCTTCCTTGGCTAGCTCTACATATATAAATCCCAGCATCTTCTAGGCTAGCGTTGGTAATTGAGAGAATTCGACTGTTTTGACTGAAAGTGATTCTTTGAGATCCTCCAAGTGTTGCTCCATCTTTGCTCCAGGTATAAGTGGGTATAGGCCTGGGAAGGATTGATTGTGTTTGTAATAATTAGGAATAAAATGCAGCTCTTGTCTGGCTGCTTTGGTTTCTCACCTTCCTGTGGCAAAGCACTCCATTTGTATACTCATTCCAGCCTTTATTGTGGGTTGAGTGGCATGCATTGCATCACTGAGCAAAGTAATTATTGGATTAGCTGCCGAGTTACCTGTGAGAAAGCATGAAATATAAATAATGAAATATGAATAATTTAGATTCTTATAAATAGATGAAAGGAGAGTGAGAGAGAGAGAGAGAAGGAAATGGAGATAGGTATAAGGAAACATAGGATAGAAGTAGGAAGATGTATATGTACCTGATACTGATATAAAATAAGAGTTACTGTCTGTTTCAGAGTTTGGTATAAGCTCATTGTGATACTTGCATGTGAATACTGCTTGATCAGAGCTGATAAGGTAGCTGAAGACCAGCTGATGTGATAATGATACTCCTATTCTAGTACTTAGAGCCACAGGAGAAGTACTGCCACGATACCATACAACTTTAACTGGGGGAGTGCTACTGGGGACAGTACAGTTCAATACAAGTGGAGTGTTTGGTTGGACTGTTAGAGTTTTAGTGCTTGAAGATACTGAACCAATGACTGCAAGAGAAAATTATAATAACAAGTTGTCATTGCATACAATATCAGTTTATCTCTAGGGAATGAGCCATGATTATCATTAAAAAGGTAGACAAAGCTTTACATGCACCATAATCACTGTTATGATACCATATTTTCATTTTACTGTAAATTAGCTCAATTTTTCAAAGTCATGCATACCTGCAAGTTGTAGTCTCCCTGTAGAGCTCCTAACTGAGCCATGACTACTAGCAGCAATGCAGTAATACTCCCCAGCATCATTGTTTGTAAAAGTAGTGATTTTTAATGATCCATTTGCATGTATGACATATTTGGTGCCATTGTTTAGCTCAACAGCTGTGTTGGAGGAGTCCTTGTACCATGATGTATCAACCACTGGCCCCGTGAGACTGCAGTCAAGTGTGGCTGAGCCTCCAGGAGATACTACAGCATTAACTGGCTGAGAAACGAACTGCACATCTTGGGAGTTTGAATTTCTGCAGCAGAGGACTAGTACTATTAAACAAAGAGAAGGCGATAGTAACACTAGATAGTAGTTACGATACTGTATTGATAGTAAAGCTGTATTGATAGTAAAAACTCACCAGATAGATACAGGAGAAACGCAAACGCTCTCATTTTTCTAACTAAGCTTCTCAGTGATTACTGTGAGCTGAAAATGCCTCCGCATTAGTAAAGCCACACCCCTACCTGCGGAAGCGGATAATTTTTCGCATTCCTGCGGGCAGGAAGGCATCCGCCATTATTGTTGTGGGATAGGAGAAAGGAGGAGAGAAAGAAGGGGCCAATAAGAGGAGGAGAAGTAGATTCGACAGCACTTCCTTCCGCATTGTTAGCAGCTAAAAAAGTAATTCAGTTAGTTTTTTCTCTCGTTCTAATATTTGCTTGATATCTGCTCGGGGAGAGCTACAGAAAGTAAAAGCAGGAAAATGTCAAATCTCACCCCAAAGAAAAGCGCCCCGCTTCAACAGAGCATCGCTGCTACATCAGGGCGAAGGGTCTACGAGGTTTACCGCCAAGGATTTCTACTCAAAGCCCACAGCGGAGTGAGAAAGGTAATTACGATTTTATTGTTTGTAAAAGCGTGCAGGGAAGAGAGAAGCTAACCTCGTTAAAAATAACAATATCAAATTAAAGCACCCAACTCCAATAACAATTGCTCGGCTTGTACTGCACCATTCCACCATTTGTTGTATCCACATTCTCCCCCTTGTTGCCAGACAATAATCCTATTGTTCTCCTTCTCCTTTCAGACCCTCAAACGCTACTGGTTTGTCCTCTTTGAGCAGAAAGACCTCCTAGCCTTCTTGTCATTTGCAGATGAGGACCATTACCTTGAGAAAAAGAAAAATGAAGGTTTCTTTCGAATCGACGATGCGACATCGATCGACGTGCTACCTGGCTACATGGGCCGCAAAAACGCCTTTTGTATTACGACACCGAGAAACAAATACTACCTGGTGTCTGAGAGCAGGTAAGGGGGAGCATGTTTGTATGTCTCTGATTTTTCTCACACCAGCCCTGTCACACTGTAGAGTGTATATTGTTGCTATTCACACACACACTTACACACACACTTACACCCATACAATCTGATATGTAATTATTTGCACACACGCTTACACATAATAATACATCTACTCCCACTCAGTCTTAAATAAACTAGCCTCTAATTCTTATCTGTCAATAAAAGCATCGTGGCCTTCTATAGGAGCTATTAAGCAATCACTCATCATGAAGTTCAGTAGTTTGTTGTGACTAATTGGAGATGTACACACACACCCAATGCACTAGCTAATTGATCATAATTGTCAACTAATTCATTTTGAAGGAGAGAGAGAGAGAGCGTGAGGTAGCAACTGTCATTGTTTGTCCAATGGGCTTTTGATATCTGTGGCTTGTTTGTACTTCATTACAAGAAAGCTTTTAGAGAGGGAAATACAGGGGAAAGAGAGAGGAAGAGGAGAGAGAGAGAGGGGGAGAGAGAGAGAGGGGGAGAGAGAGAGAGAGAGAGAGAGAGGGAGGGAGGGAGGGAGAGAGAGAGAGAGAGAGAGAGCAATAGAAAAATAGCATCAGTCACATGTTCTACACGCACAAGTAACAATTAATTAATTCGTAATTATTATTAAAATTCTATTTTTAGATATGAGATGCATCATTGGTTGCTTGCCCTACACGAAGCAATGGATAAATACAAACAGCACACACTGCAAAGGAAAAAAAAACAAAGATCCTCGTCTACCTCTGGAGCTGATAACACACCAGTAGCAGCTGGAGGGGCTTCACCAAGCATTGGAAAGACTCCGCCTCGTATTAAACCATCTCGTCCAGCTCCGCCCGTCCCACAAGTAATTGGACTAACACGTTAAATAAGTATTCATTTAATTAAATTTATTTTTTAGGGTAAAAGGAAAGAGAACGAGCCGCCAAACATGATCCCACCACACGAAGGACACATGCAAGAGCTAGTCTCTCCGCTCCATGGCATGTCCTCGCCTACGACTTCTCCACTGGACGCCATTGTTGCTGGCCTATTGGCAGAGTCCAACGAAATGGGAGAGGTTGAGTATAACTTGAACGAGGAGGACGAGGGAGAAAATGGAGACGAAACCACAACCAACCACACCTTTCACCCTCCTGATGAGGAAATATCCAACTTAGCACCTTCGAAAAATGGAGCCACTTCAACCTCAATGCCTGCCCTTAACAATGTCAGTGGAGACGGATCCAAAGAAGGAACGGAATCACCAGAAAACTTTTCCGGACCAAGTTCTCAAGACAACGACCAGTTTGTGTCTAGTTATGATGGCAGCGGTCGTAATACAATCCCGATGGATGGTCGTGGCCACCTGCATCAAAAGAAGATGAGTAGGAAGAGGAGCAGCACTAAAGGGATGAGGTCTGTTTCTCCTCCTAATATCCCTCCTCCCCCTCCCCCTGATAGTCTCAGTGCTGCCGGACAGAAAGAAGGCGAAGAAGTGAGAACAGAAATAAACTGTAATGTTGAGAATGGAATGAATGAGTCAAAGCAACCCGTTGAGACTGAAATATAAAGACTTTGTCTGATTAGCATTAGCTTTACAAAGAGACTCCTACTATATTGCATGATTTATGTACTTAACTCCCTCCCTCCACCTCTCTTTACCCACAAATACATGTATGAACTATGATATAGGAGCTACTATGAATATATTATTATCAGGTCTTTATTATTATTATTATTATTATTGTGTATCATATTAATCATTTTTATGCACTTTTTCATTATTATTATTATTATTACTATTATCATTAAACTATTATTGCTATAGTATTATTATTATTATTATTATTATTATTACTAATGATATTTAATTGGGTTTTTTCGTTGCCATTAGGTTTTGACAGATTTTGGCGACGCATTAAAAGAAATGAAAAGTGAATTGCAATCAAAAATAGCAAGCGGAGACGTACAGAATCCTAAACCCCTCCCACCACTTCGCACCTCATCCCTCGCAACCAAAGACCCCAAAACATCCAGTGAGGGAGACACCAGCGTCAAGAGCTACTTAGACGAAGCCTTTCAAGAGGAGGATAGTAAGCAGTACCAATTTGAGGACGAAGAGCACCTTGCCTTGAAAACAAAAACTCACCCCGAGGGTATGCCCCCGGGCATTCTAAAGAAGGGCCACGAGGGCAAGAGGAATGTTGGTTTTAAAGATAGCAAACGTAACACTCCGTCGTACGAGCCTAGGATTGACAGAGAAGACAGGCCACTCTCAGTCATTGAAGCGAAAAAGAAGCTCTTTGGAGACAAAGAGACAAAAGTTGCTCTATACAGGCGCTCTTACTCACAAGACGATGACAAGAAGGAAGATGTCGGTAATGAGACTAGTGTCGTCGCTCAGTCGTCTCCGAGTGGCAGTCAAGGGTTGGATGATCAAACCGACGAGTTGCTGAGATCAATTGAAAATGCTTTTGAAAGTACGAGCTACATGGAAGAGAAGCCAGCTGGTGATAAGAGGCGTACTCCACCACCTGTTCCTAATCAAGCCGAAGGGAGAAAGAGCTTTAGTGTAATGGTAGGAGAGGATAAGAGCTCACCCATCCCTCCCCCATCTCTACCACCACCTGTACGCCACACTGCCTCTCTTGAAGAGGAGAATAATGAAGGAGCAGCTTTCACTGAGCAAGCAGAGCCTAATGGAGTCCCACAAGCCTGGTCAGCTATAGCCACCAATGGTAATCTCAATCCTGATCAGAATCCAGTCTATCGATCTTTAGTATGAAGGGAAGACCATTTTATTCTGTATTAGAGAGCAGAGACTTTTCTCTAGTTCATTCACTCAGTCATTCACTGCATATACCTTCACCAAACTTCTCTTATTGAACTCAGACCATCTCTCTCTCTCTCTCTCTCTCTATCATTAACTAGTCTTGCAGACATCAGTCACTCGTGCGTGTGTGTGTGTTTATCATGTTAAAGATTGCACAATCATAATAGATACAAACATACAGTCTTGATATTGGAATGCTATTTTTGTTCGTGTGTGTTTATTTGTATGTCATCATTCACGTGTGTCCTTGTGTGTGTGTGTTTCCCTTTTCAAGAATCATCAAATTTTGTTTTAAATTTAAAATAAATAAAATTATATAGAGACACAAGGAAGAAGAGAGAGAATACTACTTTAAATAGCAGGCCACCTGGCAAAATGCAGGCTAACTAGCTAATAGGGAAGGTATAAAATATTTAAAATTCTACAACTCTTTACAGAATTCCTATAGTAACTGGCACTAGCCAGAAATTGCTCAACTGTTGACATAAACACTAGCACTGGTTGCCTAGGTGAAGAATCAATACAACTAAACAATGTATTGTGACACTAGCAGTTAGTACATATCAACTATCATGGATCATTGTCATTATTATGATATTGCTAGTATTGAGAGAGCTAATCTACCAAGAAGTGACATCACACTATTATAATTATAAGAAATAGTATAATGTAATTTTCCTCCACACCTTTGTACTCAATCACCACCCACTCAAAACTCAACCACTCCTTTATGACTCCTCAAGTAGATCCACACAATAAGTATTCATTTAATTGTATGTCTGTATACATATGTCACAGGTGTGTTGTTCTCCCTTAGAAAGACAATGTAGCACATCTGTATATGTAATTTGTAATTTATAGCTACAATGCTATACTGCTAACAATGTTCATTACAATCACATCGTGGGATAGATTGGTGTAGCAATGCATAAATTGATGTAGTACAATAAACCAACCACATGCCAATCACATTGCTCAACCAGTGTTATATCCAGTGGATTCTGTAAGCACCATGTACTGTACGTGCACTTAATGAGAGGAAGTGTTTGTAAGCAACCTCCAAATAGGGTATCAATACCACATGTAATGTCACTCCTAATGATGTAGTAGGTAGATTATGAGATATGTGATATAATAACGGGAGATTGCCTTTAATTTTTAGAAATTACAAAATCAGAAATTGCTATAGGCCATGGTATTTGTCAGAAATTTGCTCCAAAATCTGACACCAATCACCCCAGCTATTATTACACTTTCTGATACTATATTGATTTGCTTCTTTTGTGAGTATAATATCACTTCAAAAATTTTATTAATTTTCTTATATTTTCCCCTTAAAACGGTTAAATTTCTTGTGCTGTTGGAGAAGTTCCTGAAAGAAAGAGCATGTCTCATCATTAACTGAATTCTTTAGAAAAGAAATATCAGCAGAGCTTAAAATCTTGATCAAATAAAACACACCATTTAACAACAGCCCCTAATTGAATAAATAAATAAATAAATAATTATTATTAAGAAAAAATAAATGATTATACTTTAATTTCTGGTTGTATAGGAGAGAGTTTAATGTTGGTAATATATTGAGCAACACAATGTACAGCAAACTGCAATGAAGAGGAAAGAGAATGTAGATTACTAAATGACTTTGATATGTTAATATCTTTCAAACCTTAGCAAACCATTCCTGTCTGCAAAACAATTCCATTAAACTATTGAGAAAGAGAGAGGGAGGGAGAGAGAGAGAGTGAGACAGAGATAGAGAGAGTCAGAGGGAGAAAGGGAGAGAAAGAGGAGGTTGAAATAAAAAAGAAATGTGAACAAGGTACAAACTACAAAGCATTGTACATGTATATCTATCATTATTACTATCAAGCAGTGCTCACTTGTTTAATGTTGAGATGCATAGTTTAATGCCATCATTGACAGTTGAGCCAACGGCTGTCAATTCTTGAGAAAGGGACACAATCACGCAAATAAACTGTAAATATCAAAGCTAAGGAAATGCAAGAAATAAACAGCCACAATCCTGTTTTCAAACTTTAACTTAATTCACACGAATACAAGTTGCGCCTACAAGCAATGGAGGTAGGGCACAGAATGCCTTTCATAACCATTAGCTTAAATTACAGCAATCATGATTATGAAAACATGAAAGCTAACCTAACAGGATTTGCTTATTTATTTGTGCAAAACTAAACAATATTGACATTAGATATTGATAACTACAATACATTGATTAAAGAGTGAAAACAGCCTACCTACGTGTACATGTACTTTGGTCAAGTTTTGCCAAAAATAAAAAGGAGGGAATTCTCCATTTTTATATTTTTCGTGATACATATACATGTTTTTATGTTGTGTAGAAAGCTTGAGCTGATTCTGATAAAAATTGGAATTTTTATGAATTTTTAAAGTTGCTCAAAAAGTCATACTATATTATTTATAAGGCTTGTCAACTCATGAAGCATGCTTTGTGGGAAACCTTGTGTACATGTACATGTACTATACATAATGTATAAAGACATACTGGTACTATCCCTTGTGTGTCAAATTTTAATGTACATGTACATGTACATGTATAGCTATTGTAGGATATTGAAGATGACTGTCATGAGTGGACTGAGACTGAGAGTTTGGGAATGAGTTTGAACCAGTACCAGTATGAGACTCTCTGTAGCTAGCAAGACACTACAACTACAAGGGGAAAGGAGTGAGAGAGAGAGAGAGAGAGAAAAGAAAGAAGAGAAATACAATCATAAATATGTATTTAATAGCATACAGCACTTACTCTTTAATACATGACTCATTAATTATTGATAAACCATGATATAGCACATGGAGCATCTGAGCATCCAATCCAACCTAATTAATTAATAAACCACACCCATCAATTAATAAAGAGAGTAATAATTAGCAGTACATACTTGACGTGGCAGTGAAGCTAATTGAGTTAATAATTGAACTGAGAGTTTAATTAATGCGTTCCTTTTATTAGTGACAAGGAATGACTGTTGAGAAATTAATATGTGGACACACTTTGTGACTACCTTTTGGAGAGGAGAGAGGGGGGAGAGAGAGAGGGGGAGAGAGAGAGAGAGAAAGAGAGAGAGGAGAGGAGAGAGAGAGAAAGGGTAGAAAACAAATAAGAAAAAAAGTAAAGAAAGGAAGAATGACAAGAATTATAAAAAGAAGAAAGCAAACGAGGAACTTCATAAAAGTGAAGTTCTATAATACCTTTCCCAGCCAATGGCGGGTTAGAACTCTCTTTTCATGGGAGATGGACGAAGACAACTTTAAGAACATTAGCCACAAGAGACAAAAACACAACTGACCATCAAACTACAGAGGAAGAAGAGACACGCATTAATGACTATAGGAGTATCGTATTACAGTAGACATGGTGTATACATGTAATTGATCAATTATACGCATTAGTACGTATTACAAATAAAATACAAATAAAATTAGTAACAGGTTCAAAATGACTATAACATGCATACATGAGCTACAATACACTAACATCAATGATACACTATAACATCAATGATACACTATAACATCAATGATATACTAACATCAATGATACACTATAACATCAATGATACACTATAACATCAATGATACACTAACATCAATGATACACTAACATCAATGATACACTAACATCAATGATACACTAACATCAATGATACACTAACATCAATGATACACTAACATCAATGATACACTAACATCAATGATACACTAACATCAATGATACACTAACATCAATGATACACTAACATCAATGATATACTAACATCAATGATACACTAACATCAATGATACACTAACATCAATGATATACTAACATCAATGATACACTAACATCAATGATACACTAACATCAATGATACACTAACATCAATGATACACTAACATCAGTAGGAGACTGAATGAAAGAAGACTCCAACACTTGATCCATAGCATCAGTATCATCCATCAAAGCCTTCAATGATAATTGTACTCTGCATAATGCATTGTAATGACTAATACTACCCCTCCCTCCATCTTTCTCAGACAGTAAGAGCCCTATAAGTTGCTCCTCCATTGGAGTCTCAGTGGATAATAGTTCAAGGATACTGGACTGTGAGGCTAGTAAGAAAATGAATGATTCATCAGTAGAGAGAACTGACAGTAATGAGAGAGGAGAGGATTGAGGGATGGGACCATTTGGTGACACCTAAAATAATAAATACACACACATTGTATACACAATTTATTTAAAATAATGATTAAAAGTGTAAACTAAAAGGTTATTTAACTAAGTCCCATTATATAATAATTCTAACCATGCAGTATTATACCATTTATAAATGTACTAAATACTATTAATATTATAATTCAAAGAGACTGTGTTAAGGCCCCCTAGCAACATTTGTGGTTACTTTGATCTTGTAAGCAACATGTTGCCAGAACTATAGAAGGCTGTTCTATTTCTGGCAACATGTTGCTTACAAGATCAAAGTAACCACAAATGTTGCCAGCAACGTGTTGCCTAGTGTATGAAGGCCTTAATGAACATGAATCCATAGCCACAGTAGGTGGTGGACAGTAGTGACTCACGTTAGTAATAACTTGTTCTTCTATTGAATTCCAATAAGTTATACATTCACCATTAACTGTTGGAGTGTCTTGTCTCTTTTTCTTTTCATCTGAAACTGGGTTAGTTAAAAGTTCGAGCTTTAACAGCATCTCCATGCTAAACAATACTGCCGATTTTAGATCACAAGATTTCTAATTAAAAAGCAGCTAGTTACAACAGCCAAGCACAAGTACAGTGCTAACTTGTGATAGCTCTTCATCTTTCTCTTCCAGTTCAGTCAAGAGCTCTTTAAACCACTTACAGGCAGAGCCCCAGTCCCTCCTGTGGTTTTTATGATCGTAGGACTTTCTCTTCTCCTTTTTTCTATTCAATAATGTTACTTCACTAGTTCTAGCTAGGAGTAATAATAAATGAACTACTGGTTCTTGATGATTGAGAATAATACTGGAATTAACAAGAACCTAAATAATATTAGGAATAAATGAAGAGAGAGAGAAAGAGAGAGAGAGAGTGAGAGAGAGAGAGAGGGGGGGGGGGAAAGAGTTAACTCACTAAAGCTGTCATGGACCAGTGTATCAGGATAGTTAATACTTTAACAATAAAAATGTCATTTTCTTGTGAAAAAGAGAGTGGGACCGACTCCATGATCTGTAAAAATAATAATAATAATATCCTCTTCTAAGTTTCCATTCAGCACTCACCATTAGCGATGGAGTCAAGTGTTGAATAAAAGTCTCCAGTTTCTTAATAATTCTCTCATCATCACTAATGAGACACTGAATAGGAGGAGAATTCACTTCGTCATCGCACGACAAAATATTCTTTATGACTTTAGAATACCTATACAAGAGAGAGGGGGGGGAAGGAACAAAGCAGAGGACAAAAGGATAATAAATTAAAGGATAAAGGATAAAGGATAGAAGGATAAAGGGTGAAAGGAGAGAGGGAGAAAGGAGAGAGGGTGAAAGGAAGAAGGTATATGAGACACTATATATGTATGTGTGATTGTTGATATACTGAGGTGATTCAATTAACATACTTCTTAGGCCAGAGTGAATACATGTGACCACTGACACACTTGACCAATGAAACATGTAATGACTTCATTTGACTATAAGAGTCTGATAATAGCAGCTCCTGTATCACCCTGCACACCTCATTAGAATCAGAATCAGAATCAGTATCAGTATCAGGATCAGGATCAGTGCATTGAATCAAGGATTTGTGAATAATGGTAGCTAGTTGATCAAAGGGAGATGAAGAAGGGCAGGACTCCATCATAGAATAAAGAAATGGTAAATTTTTAAACAACAACAGATGAACTGCAGCAGTGACATTAGCAGCATTAATACTCAGGATCTGAAATAATACATGTAGAATAAATAATACTACTTTAAAGACAAATGCAAATCTCTTTCACTCTAAATCTTTCTCAAAGTTTCCTACTTTAATTTTAAAATCTAATTAATCCAAAGAATTATCTCCTAAGTTAGGCAAACCAGCTCACCCAACACCCAATAGCATATTTGCAAATTGTACTACCTTTTGAGGGACAAATGAGCTGTGCTTGAATACAAACATTATGCTCAATATTCAATTAGCAAGCAATGAGTGATGAGGTTATGTGTACATACTGAATTTTTTAGACTGTACATTATAAATAATGTAGTTAGCAATATACAACTGTACCTGTCCATTCCAGTTAGTGAGAGATGAAGTGGATGAGAGAGGAACTGAGAGCAAGTGGTTTAATGTTCCTTCAATTTGTAGGCTTGTCTCTTTTGTAAATCTCAGCTCCAATACACACAAGCACCTCTAGAGACGAAGGAATAATGACCAGTGGATATGTGTTTAAAAAGTAACAAAAACTGAGGAAAATTTTAAAGCTAATTTTCAGAAAAAAACCATAGGCTATAGCCTTGGGTAATTTTCAAAATTTTGGCATTTTCTTAAAATGGCCGTAACTTGGAAAATTAAAGTCGGAATCACCTCAAACTTTCTACACAGCATAAGGACATCAATATGCATTAGAAAATCTAATAAAAATTTGGGGTGATTTCAGAGCCATTTTTTCGAAAATACCATGGGCTATAGCCTTAGGTATTTTTCAAAATTTTGACATTTTCTTAAAATGGCTGTAACTTGAAAAATTGAAGTCGGAATCACCTCAAACTTTCTACACAGCATAAGGACATCAATATGTATCAGAAAATCTAATAAAAATTTGGGGTGATTTCGGAGCCATTTTTTCAAAAATACCATGGACTATAGCCTTGGGTAATTTTCAAAATTTTGACATTTTCTTAAAATGGCTGTAACTTGGAAAATTGAAGTTGGAATCATTTCAAACTTTCTACACAGCATAAGGACATCAATATGTATCAAAAAATGTAATAGAAATTTGGGGTGATTTCGGAGCCATTTTTTCGAAAATACCATGGGCTATAGCCTTGGGTATTTTTTTAAATTGGCTTATAAAAATCCAATTTTGATTGATATGTCAGCTTCAAAATGCATCAGAAAATGTAATAAGAATTTTGTCGATGGTACACATATTTGATTAAATGTTTTACCATTAAATATTCAGAGATAGGCAATAGAGTGGATGGCATTGGTAAAGCTTCTCCATTATAAAGAAGACACAGATCATTAGTAGGTGACCAGCTCAACTGTACTGAGGAATGATTCATCCTTTTAATACTCTCAGCTCCTCTTTCAATGGTAGAGACTGAGTGATAGTATTTTGTTTGGATTAATTGAAAATATAAAACAGCCGGGAACAAGAAATCAGCCTAAAAGAAAAGAAAAGAAAAGAAAAGAAAAAATTAATAATAATATTATCACTAGTGTTTTGTTTATTAAACCACTCATTATTATTGTAATTCATCATTGTCAATTTAATAATAATAATAATAATAATAATAATAATAATAAATTAAGAATATGATGCAACATGTAATTCTAATAATATGTGCTAACTGGTATGTCATTTCATCTCTCAAAATACATCAAATATCAATAGTATTGAGTTACGTACACCTTATCTAATTAACTTTTAAACTGTACAAAAAATGCAATCATATAAACATGTTTAAGTGTACAGAGTTTTTACTTACATTCTGGAGTGTTGCAAGAAGCAATGGAGTATACACTTCATTGACAATACCTGTCAGTTTCTCTCTCATCCCTTCGTGCTGTCTCCCTTTACAAAAGAGGTCCAGTGGGATATTACTGATGAATAAAGAGAAAGCATCCATAGACATAAGGAGGCCAGAGAGTACAGAGGAGGAGGAGGCATGTGGAGCTATTAAGCTTGAGCTATTGCTTTCTCTCCTTCTCTTCTTGGCTGATGATCTTTTGGTAGCGGTTATTTGATCTACCAGTGGTAATTGAATCTCTTTGAAATGCTTGAGGAAGCTATCAAATATCTCAAGGGATTGTGCAACAGGTAAAATTCTCAATAGCATTGATAATCTTTAACAGAGAGAGGGAGAGGGAGAAAGAAAGAAGGAGAGAAGCAAGGCAGTAAAAGAGAAAGGGCAAAGAATATGCTTTCATTTAATTCATTACATTTTCTCTGTGGATTGATAAAATAACGGTTTAATTCCTAATTGCTTTACTGCCTCTTGTGATACTTTGATAGACCCAAGAACACAACTAAGAAATAATGGTATCTATAAGAAAAATATTACTATTATCATTATTATTAAATTTATTGTTTACCTGACGTAATTTACCATAAAACGATGCAACAGTGTCAGAAAAATTGGCAATAAACTATTAAAAAATAATATCAAATTGTCCCCCCCTCTCTCTCATAGTTCACTCACTTTTCCATTTTCCACGAGCTCCTTCGGTAGTGTAAGTAGCAGTGACCAGATATCAGGGAGTAGCGGCTCTATCAGTAAATGATTGAGTCTCAACATTGATTCAAGGCACATAAAAACAGTGTCAATGTTACTAAAAATAAAAGCAATAGAAATAGAAAGTGAAGAAATAGTAAAAGATGCTAAGAAATTGACTTAAACTTTCTATAGAGACATCAGAAAATGATAGTACTAGCAATGCATTACTTGAGTGTAGTTTTCATTGAAATGATGTTTGAAAGTAGTTGAAGCTTTTGGAATTGTCCATCATCTTTATCTTCAGTGATCTTCAGCATAAATTATTATAAAAATAACACAATGATTGTTATAGGGAAAGAAAGGAACAGAAGTGGCAGAAAAAGGGAAGGAGAAGAGAAAATAATGACATGTACATGTACATGTACCTGGTATACACCATACTCTTTAAGCAGTGACAATAATTTTCCGATATTATCTAACACAGGATCAGACTCAGAACCAATCACTGATTCCATCATCAATGAAACTTGATTTATTGATCTCAAATGACTTTTACTCTCGATATAATTATCAACCACAGTCATATCTTCCTCTCCTTTGTTCTCTTCTCCTGTCTCCTCTTCCTCTCTCTCTCCTTCCTCCTTCATTTCCTTGGAAACCATTGCCATGGTGATGTGAACTCCCAGTGTTTGGAGAAGTTTCAAAAAGAAAAGAAACTCCTTTTCTTTATGTAACTTTCTACCAGTTACCCTAATCATAAATAAACACAAGTCCTGAAACCTTTTAATCGTTATTGTACAGCTCAAAAGATTTGAGCTAAATAGTACTACATATTGGTATAGCCAGAAACTTTTGAGGAATTAAATTTTCATAAATCCACCAAAAAAAATTTTTGTAGATTTCATTTTTGTGAACAACATTCTGCCGTCTTGTACCGTATTAGCTGAATTTTTGCAGATTTTAATTTTGCTAATCTTAACAAAATTGTAACATCAAAAAAAGTTAAGTTCCTCAAAAGGCACCAGCTATACAGATTGTAATATACATGACTTACTTGTTCTGTTTGAGTAATATTTCAAACATAAAAGGTAACGCCCCATTCACAATTAAAGACGAAGAGTGTTCGGATATTTGACTCAAAGTATCAAACATTTGATTAACAAAACTGGTGGGTGTGGCCAAGCCCAAAGTAGGTGTGGCTTCAAGTGCAAGTACTGAACCATATTCGGGTAAAAAATCACTGAAATGTAAAAGGTGACTTTTTGATAATATTTCATACACATGTAGTACCTTGTAAATAAATATCCTAAAATATCTTCAATTGATGATCGAAAGGTTTTGTCTTGTTGATGGACCAAAGACAAAAAAGAAGACAAATTATTGCAAATACTGGAATAGACCTAACAGAAAATGGATCTATTAAATTATAATAATTGCAAAAAATTACTACTGAAGGCTTTTTATTTTGATTGGAATTTGTACCAGAAAACATAATGACATTAGTAGTTCCATGTCACAAAATCAGCAACAATTTAAGCAAAAACCCATTAGTTTCGTTGTCATGATATCCGTGACAAGCAAAACCCATTAGTTCCGTTGTCACAAAAGCCGTGACAAGCAAAAACCCATTAGTTCCGTTGTCACGAAATCCGTGAAAAACAAAAACCCATTAGTTCCGTTGTTACAAAATCCGTGACAAGCAAAACCTATTAGTTTTGTTGTCACAAAATCTGTGACAAGCCCAATTTTGAAGCAACTTAAAAATTTGTAAAAAAATTCCAAATTTAATCGGAATCAACTCAAACTTGCTACACAACATAAGTACATGTATATGCATCAGAAAATGTAATAAAAATGGAGAATTCTCTTCTTGTCAATTTTGCTAAAATTTGGCCAATGACCATGTACTATAGTACAGGGACTTTTACCTGATTTTGGAGCAACTTTTAAAAATTCGTAAAAAATCAAAATTTAATCGGAATCAACTCAAACTTGCTACACAACATAAGTACATGTATATGCATCAGAAAATGTAATAAAAATAGAGAATTCTCTTCTTGTCAATTTTGCCAAAATTTGGCCCGTGACCATGTACTATAGTACAGGGACTTTTACCTGATTTTGGAGCAACTTTTAAAAATTCGTAAAAAATCAAAATTTAATCGGAATCAACTCAAACTTGCTATACAACATAAGTACATGTATATGCATCTGAAAATGTAATAAAAATGGAGAATTCTCTTTTTGTCAATTTTGCCAAAATTTGGCCGGTGACCATGTACTATAGTACAGGGACTTTTACCCAATTTTGGAGCAACTTTTAAAAATTTGTAAAAAATCCAAATTTAATTGGAATTAACTCAAACTTGCTACACAACATAAGTACATGTATATGCATCAAATAACATTATAAAAATGGAGAATTCTTTCCTTGTAATTTCCGCCGAAATACCCTGCACTATAATACAAGGCAACTTATCAAATTTAATTTTGATTGGAATCAGCTCAAACTTTATAGCACTCAATTGTTGTTATCATTATCATCATTCTCCTATACCTTTCTTGGATTGCTATGGATACGTTGCAAGTAGGACTGGTGCTTCAAAGCAATGTTGATCAGCTCAACATTATTATAACAAAACTGGACGTCACATAACAATGCAATAACTAGTGGCAACTGCAGGAAAGAATGAGAAGAGAAAGTGAACATACATTATAAAGAATAAGGAGAGAGAGAGAGAGAGAGAGAGAGTAGGGAAGGGGAGAGAGAGGGGTATGTGTGCCTAATACCATCAAGTCATGTCTCATGATTACAGCTGGAACTGGTCTCCATAGAAATATAGCCTCTACACATTTAAAAATGATATTCTTTGCTTCTTCATCTTCCATGCCTTCTTTAATAGCAACAGATAATATCTAAATGTATTAAAAATAATAATTAATTAACAGTACATAATCATGAAAATTTTAATAGTATTTAGCCCTATACTGTACTTCAATGAAAAGGGGTGTAAACGTTATCCATTCTCGTTCTTCATCTCTAATATCTTTCAAACAGTCAACAAGGAATGACCAGCATCTACAGAGATCTCTCCTTTAAAGTAATAAAAATAACAAAATAATAATTATATAATACACACCACTACTACTTACCTCTTTATTTCAATCTTCTTAGATTTTTTGTCTATGAAACAATTAATAAAATTAATTTCAATGACAGTAAAGAACTCACTTTTTCCTCCATAAAGACTGATCAACAGGTCAATGCTCCATTGGACTAGCCCAACACGTTTCCCTTTATCTTTTCCAGCCTCTAAAGAAGACCATATCTGTGCAGCTGTCTTCAATCTCTCCTTTACACCCAAAGAGGATTCATTTATCTCAGCCCACATGGCAAAGCATTGAATCTAATGACTGTCACACCCATCAAGCTAATCAAAATGGAGTAGTTTTACAGTTAAATTTCATAATAATAATAAATGCATGTAATACATTAGAAAGTAAGAGAGTTTGATGAGAGGAATTGATGAAAGGTTTGATTTTCCAAGAAATCATTAAAAATCTAGTGGACTATCTTGCATCGAACACAATTACTAAAAAAAGAATAACATTATAATGATCACAATTATAAATAATAATATTTGCACATAAATCATACACAATGAATAGTATTTCATTTAATGCTTCATAAATAATAGCAAGACTCTTGATAATAGTAATTATTAATTACATTCCATTTGATGTATGCACCTCAATCTCATTTCCAAGCATCGTTATTACTAATAAAATTTTTTTAAATTAAATTAAATTTTACTTCTTTTTGTTCTCTTCTTGTACAATATCCTGTAGCCACACTGGGTGCACCTTATTGGATCACGCGGTCTTATCTCGTTCTCCCCGTGACACTCTACAAGCAGAAAATGCAATACAAGTTTATATATCAAGCTATAGGCTACCTCCACATATGTAGATAACTGGATTACGTGAAGAAGACGCGCCTGGTGTATTCCCTGGGCCTGGAGTGCTATCCGCCATTTTTAACTACATAGATGGCTGCTGAGCTAACGCCCACGCAATTGCAGGTACTGTTTTAAAAATCAAAAATTATACTCTAATCCTTGATCCATTGTGCAAAAATGAAGTTTCAATTTTAAAACAAGAGCTTACAAGCAAAGCTTAATCACATTATGAATTAAAATAATGCTAGGTCTAATAATACAAAGGACGTGAAATTTTTAATGTAAAAACCAATTGAAACTTGGTAATAAAAATAACATCATATCATAATTATATAACAATACACATTGAAAATTTATATTTTACTCGTTCTCTCTCTCTCCCTCTTTGTTAATCGCACATGCAGTTTCTCTTCTCTGCATGATACTGCCTCTGTAGTGTTGTAATGGTGTCATTATCTTGAAGGGAGCCTTCATCAAACTGAACCATTAGATCAGACAAATCTCTGTAAATAATGAAGAAAAACCACTTTAATAATATCAGAATAATCAATAAAAAATATATATATTAAGAACTTATTAAAGTATTGGCACATTTTTCAACCAATTTACAGAATGAGTGTGGAATTTTTATAATCCTAACCAAGGCATATAAACAGCCATTTCATTTTTAAACCTTCTTTTACCTTTCTATATTGCAAGTATAAAACTAAAAATAGCATCAGCATGCGTATAACTATATTGTATATGTGCAGTGGCATAAACCTCTTAAAGGAAAAATAAAAAAAAACTTGGCATCATTTCAATGTTACTCGTTAACTTTACTTGGCAAATTGAGCTATAATAATAATAATAATAACTATTATGCCTTACTCAAGTGATACTTGCAGGTTAACATTCTCTTTTACTGAGGTCTGAAACCAACCACTGAGTTTGCATTCCTCAGTAAGAGTATCCAGTTCCTCTATGCTCACCGAATGAATGTGCTTTGGTAGATCAAACTAACAAATGGAAATGAAGAGATATAAAGAGGTAGCAAAGGCAGAAGACAAGATTTAAAAGGCTTGCAAACATCACAAAAACATTCCATTACCTTATTCACCAGTAAGATACAAGGTGGTAATTTTGTTAGTACTTTATCTGCTTCATTCTTCCATATCCTCACAGCATCCACTGTAGCCTTTCTTGTAACATCACACACTATTATAATGCCAGAGCTACCTCTAGCAAACTGTGGCATTAAACCACGGAATGCTTCTTGACCTTATATAGGAATTATTTATCATCATGGTTACTTGAATATATAAATAAAACTTACCTCCAATATCCCATAACTTGATAATAGAGCAACAACAGGAAGACATAAAAAACAGAAATAGAAAAATGAGTAAAATACAACAAGCAAAAGGATGTAGCATTTGGAGTAACAATTATTTCAGTTAATAATTACTGAGTGACATTAAAAGTGTGGGGGAGAGAGACAATGTATGTGAAAGGAAGAGAACATACTGCTAATCTGATGGTTGTGCTTTCTCCTCTCTTGATAGACTTCACAGCACAATCGACTACATAATGAAAGTACAATGACATGCCAGTGACAGAGAGAGAGAGAGAGAGGCATTTAACATAGTCCAGTTTACTTATCCACACACTATCTCATCATGTGACAAGCTATACTAACTAACTCATTATAATGGGTGCACCAGGCAATGATGAATAGACACATTTCAATATTGCCTTTGAATGATGCCAACTAGATGTTTGATAAAATTATATACAAATTCAGACAGTAGCTTTATACCAATGATCCCATTTATTATTGAGGCAGTTTATAATTGCAAAACAAAAGACTTCTCCAATCCTGTACAAATACCTCATTGCCATTACATGTATTATCATTCGATTGATTTATAGAGGTGACATAGTTAACATGAAACAATCTAACACGTATAACAATGCATTATGACTGATTTCACCTCCTATAGTCGCTTTGTGATCGCTGATAAACCTTCCCTCCGTAACACGAGCTATGAAAGAGGTCTTCCCCACGGCTGAGTCTCCTATAACGATCACTTTCTTTGTATATTCCAAAGGCGAAGAGGCCATTTTGCTCACAGCAAATATTTGTGGGAGGGGCTCAAATCATTGTGCAAAGAGTAGACGTGGCGACTTATTTATTAATAGGTGGGCGGTGGTTATAGGTGGGGCTAGTTTGCTGAAAGTGTTAATGTTGTCGTCTTGTTAGCCGATCAATATTAAAGTGGAGTATGTGCGAGTCAGTGTTCAAGGTCTTGTTAATAGGAGACCATTCCGTCGGGAAGACCACATTCGTGGCCAGCTACGTGCTGAATAAGTGGGTACCCAATCTCAAAACGACAGTAGGAGGTAGAGAAACGAATTATTGTTCTTTTCATTAAAAGCATTCCATTGTATTTCTGTTGTGTTTCAGCTGATTATGCAGTTAAATCCGTTAAATGGTCAGAAACTGAAACAATCAGATTACACGTAAGTGTTATTGTCACATGCTTGAGTCAGTTAGAATGATGATAATGATAATAATCGTGATGTTTTTCTCTCTCTCCTCCTCTTTGCACTCTTCAAAGTTGTGGGATATAGCAGGTAAGCTGTATAGATTCAGTACTAATGTGCATTCATTATCATCTCTCTCTGTCCTCAGGTCAAGAGAGGTTTCACTCAATTGCAAGGACATACTTCAGAGGTGCTTCTGGTTGTGTGGTCATGTTTGACGTGACAAACAATAAGAGTTTTGAAAGTGCACGAGAATGGAAGCAGGAACTCGATTCTAAAGTTGAGCTTCCAAATGGAGAGAAAGTACCTTGTGTACTACTGGGAAACAAGGTCAGTATAAAAGCAAGGGTTTTAACAGTTGCATTTCTATGCTCTCGTGTTGTGTATTTATTTTATTTGTTTATTAATACTTAGAGTCTTTGTTGTTCAACTTTTGTTGAGTGTGTATTCATCACTTTAGGACGATTTGGTAGACAAGAAGGTAGTCACTCAGTCACAGGTGGACAAATTCGCTAGAGAAAATGGTTTCATTCATTATTCGTTCTGCTCCGTCAAAGAAGGAAAGGGAATAACTGAACCAATGAGGTTCAAAATACATAATTATTACCAATATAACTACCTAAAGAAATTATCCAGCTGTGGATTTTAGAGAAATCATGTGTTCACATATTTTAGGAGTTTTTCAATCAATGTTTATACAGATGCAGTTGTTATAGCAGCTTTATCAAAGATTGATAAAAACAGCATGAGAATGTGACTTCTTAAAAATCCAAGGGCTATTAGAGATAACATACTCTTGTTATAACTCACTAACTTTTACTTTTTGCTCTTGTCCCCTTTGTTTTATTTGCTAGTGAGCTTATAAAGTGCATGTTGGAGCAAGAGCATTCTTCTGGTGAGGTCCTACAGGCTTTCGATAGACTAAATCCCGACATATTCGAAGAACGAAGTAACTCAGGGTGTTGCTCAAAACAATGATGTATGATTTTTGTGAAATGCTTTGATATTTTTATTGTGTTATAAAATATGAATGATAGCTATTATCAATACCTATATCATTTTATTATGATTGTTATAAAATATTATCATTAAAAGTTTTCAATCAGATCCACTGCCATTTCCATAACTTCGTCATACACTTCATCTAATGCCGCAACTGTTACGTGAAGGAATTTTAACTTGCATCCATTTGCATTCTCCTTCCACGATTTGTGGAGCAAATTCCATAGTCTAATCGTGTTCTTTGTCTCCAATGGCTTCACATGAGATGAATTCATTGTAAGCCAGACCCCACTGGTGTTCTCCTTGGTTAAAAGATAAGAAGCATACTTTTTTATCAATTGTACAAAGTTCAGTTCCAAACGTGAGAGACACGAAGGAGGAAGTAGCGAAAAGAACATGGCAAAGAAAGCTTCAAGGTCTGTCAACTCCTTGAATATATCTGGTAGAAACCAGTCCATATCAAAGTAGCTTAAAGACTGAGAGGAAGCTTCCAAGCACTTTTGGTAAATGGAGGGTGGGAAAGCATTAGCAAGGCTCAGCTCCACTTTCTTTACATTACCAACTAGGAGTGGTCTCAGTGCCTCAAATTTCTCCTCATCCAAAACAATCCTTTCTATCCTAACGGTATCGACAATGATCTTCAAATCTGATGGTATCAGAATCTTCTTTGTAATGTACGTAAAAGAGACAGTGTTCAATCTTATCTCATCGAAAGCTGACAGAGCAAAGTGAAGCGGTTCAATGTCAAGGAGACGATAAACAAACAAAGACTTGTTGCAATTTTGAGGCATCACTTGCTTCTCAATCTCTCCGTTGCTGCTACCACTGACTTTTATATTACGGAGTGTCACAGATTCTTGCATATCAGCTGAACATTTAGCTGTGGTCAAGTAAGACAATATGAGGCTTACAAACTCTCCTTTATCAAAGAACAATCCCTGGAGAATCAAATCCTGGAAGACTTGGCTCTTCTTGTAAAGGTCACACAAAGCTGGCCCAAGGCCTAATGAAGGCTCTGGGAATTTCGGTCTCACAATTTTGAGATGAAGAGTAGTGAGGCTGTGATATAAAGAGGGCAATACGTCTGATAGCAAAGATAGACATTTAATATCACAAGCATGCATGCTAATGGAGAGGTGCTTCAGTACAGGCAGTGATAAAGCAACTGATTGGATGAGACTTGAAGTAGAGACACTAAAAGGCGAATAATTGCCTCCATCTTCCTTGAGAACAGCTGGTGGTAGAAACACTAATGTCTCAAGCTCTGAAGAAAAAGACTCAAAAAAAGATCGAAAAGATTTGCTAAGATGCGGCAAAATTTTTTTAGAATCAGACTCGC
>NW_003546248.1:753756-755741 GCF_000090795.2 Amphimedon queenslandica | reverse complement strand
TTCCCCGGGTTCGTCAGAATGCATGGTCTCTATTAACGACATGTGAAGCACTGATACAAAGTAGCTTGTGGTTTTTCCTGGAGTAATACGCTGAGAAGATGGAAAGCAATGAAGGCCATGCTTTGTATCATTGTCGACTTTCTCCTTGTGAATTTGACCTTTTGGTAATAAAAGGTCGGTTAGACCGAAAATTGCCACTCCCCATGGTGAGAAAGGACGTTTCAAGCCACTTCCATCTCCTACATTGGGGTAAATCCGAGGGAAATTTAACAAACAGGCCAGCAAGTAGCGATCCTTCCAAGAGAGAGAGAGGGGGGTGGAGGGGGAAGGATGGTGGAGCTCCATGTCTATATCTAGACCTGAAATGTTAGAAAATTTAAGTAAAGTGTTCTCATAGCGTCTCTTCCACAAATCCTGGATTTGTACTCGACTCTCTAGGCCTTTAAAAAAGGTTCCTTGTTCCAGTCTGTGTAGATCATACGGGGAAACGTTGTGTGCTATTAAAACTCTCAGACGAGGAGGGAGAAGAGAAAGAGTTTCCACTGGATATGTAGCACAGTGGCTAATGATAGTCAACAAGCAATGAGATTGGAGGGAGAGAGGAAATTGATCTTCATCAAATGACGCCATCTTTAAAAAGGAGGAGTTTTATCATTTGGGCGTGGCCTGTACTAATCATAAATTAATTTTGACTGAGTACCCATAAAACTAAAGCATCTTACTTAAAATTTTAACTATGAAAAGGATTAAAAAAGAAAAAAATCTTTAAAATTGCTACAGATTTGAGTGGATAATCAGCCAAATATAGGAAGCATTGCTATGATGTGGAATCCTCTTTATCCTAACGGTATCGGCAATGATCTTCAAATCTGATGGTATCAGAATCTAGGTGAAAGAGATGGTGTTCAATCTTATCTCATCGAAAGCTGACAGAGCAAAGTTAAGTGGTTCAATGTCAAGGAGACGATAAACAAACAAAGACTTGTTGCAATTTTGAGGCATCACTTGCTTCTCAATCTCTACGCTGCTGCCACTGCTGACTTTTATATTACGGAGTGTCACAGATTCTTGCATATCAGCTGAACATTTAGCTGTGGTCAAGTAAGACAATATGAGGCTTACAAACTCTCCTTTATCAAAGAACAATCCCTGGAGAATCAAATCCTGGAAGACTTGGCTCTTCTTGTAAAGGTCACACAAAGCTGGCCCAAGGCCTAATGAAGGCTCTGGGAATTTCGGTCTCACAATTTTGAGATGAAGAGTAGTGAGGCTGTGATATAAAGAGGGCAATACGTCTGATAGCAAAAATAGACATTTAATATCACAAGCATGCATGCTAATGGAGAGGTGCTTCAGTACAGGCAGTGATAAAGCAATTGATTGGATGAGAGTTGAAGTAGAGACACTAAAAGGCGAATAATTGCCTCCATCTTCCTTGAGAACAGCTGGTGGTAGAAACACTAATGTCTCAAGCTCTGAAGAAAAAGACTCAAAAAAAGATTGAAAAGATTTGCTAAGATGCGGCGAGATCTTTTTGGAATCAGACTCACTGATTTCAGCATTATTACGCGTTATGTACCAACCGGAATAGACAATAGCTCTACGAGGCTTCCCTAGGATATCCTCAGCTACCATTAGAGGAGGACCATCTCTATCATATAGCACAGGAACATATGGGATGTGCCAGGAAGGGAACAACAATGAAAATAACTTTAATCCTTTTTGAACGGACCACTCCGATTCCCCGGGTTCGTCAGAGTGTATGGTCTCTATTAACGACATGTGAAGCACTGATACAAAGTAGCTTGTGGTTTTTCCTGGAGTAATATGCTGAGAAGATGGAAAGCAATGAAGGCCATGCTTTGTATCATTGTCGACTTTCTCCTTGTGAATTTGACCTTTTGGTAATAAAAGGTCGGTAAGACCAAAAATGGCCACTCCCCATGGTGAGAAAGGACCTTTCAAGCCACTCCAGTCTCCTACAT